>NC_088710.1:8408095-8717095 GCF_963576615.1 Watersipora subatra | reverse complement strand
CCAATGCCGAAGATTTACCATCGGTCATAGGGTCATAGGCAAACTGAAGACTCACTTCTAGTAAATCTTTTCTTCAGTCATCTCATTTTAATTTTTTCTAGATCAGATTTTAAGTGGTTATTTCCCAAAGCAATATTTGATTACTCGTTTTAATATTCCATGTAGGTTTTTCTCTTCTTTGCCTTTCACTATAGGCAAATCCTTATCTTTTTTTACCTTTCCCATCTCTTTCTCTGTTTTCTTTCCAATGTTTCCATGTAGTAATCACAACTTGTTTATATGAGAAATACCTCTTTGATATTTGATCAATGCTATCTCGTACATGCACTTCAAACCATCTTGGCCATCTTATACCTCACTTATTTTATAGTTTACTACCTTTTTGAAGCCTTATTAGTCAAACTTTTTTCAGAATATCACTTTTAAGTATTACTGCTGCATAGGTAAGCTCACCTCAAACAATAATTATTGCAAAAGCATTTGTGAGTTTCTCCACTGCTGGCATCGCTTCACTTCTGTTTCAATGATATAACTACAGTCTGTGCTCACTTTGAAGTTCACTGGTCTGAGAAATATGGAAGCATGATATCACTAAGACAGCCTATGTCAGATAAAATAGGTGGGTGTCTCTTTCTGACCTCTGCTCATTTAAAGGCATGAGTAGAAGATTAATCTTTGCATTGTTATCAATAGATACAATTCCATGTCTCTTTTTCTTCAATAGACTTGTCAATGTCCTTTCCTATGGCTACCAGTTTACCCCAGTTTATTCTGGGCTCTCTCAGAAATTTAACAAAGATCGAATGTTTGGTTCAGTTGAACACACCAAATTGTTTATATAAATACCAGTCTGCTAACATTGCTAAATGCCTTTGTCAAAGAGATGCTGCAACAAGGCTTGACATTTTCGCAAGAAATTTCACACCATAAATATCTTACAATGTACGTGTATATTAAGCAAACATTGAAATTGTTTCCTATTGCATTCCATGATTGCAAGAGTAGACAACTATGACTGAACAAATGTTTTATGTGCGCTCCGAAGTAGCTTGTGGCAGTTCATATTGTTTATAATGGAATGGCTGAATAGCCTAGGTTTTGACAGTTTTCAAGCTTTAAAAGTTTATATTAATGATAGATATGCATCAAATAAGGTCTTGCCAATTTTGTTTTTGAGTATGAAATTAATTCCTGTTTCCTACTAATTTCCCATTTCCTCCTGTTAATTAACTACTGTTTTTAAACCAAAATCAATTTTATTTGGAACTTGTGTTATCAAAATTATCTCTTTCTGCTAACAATATTGCTAAATTCAAAATATTAAATTAATCATTTTTATGTACGCTAGACAGATGAAGAAAAAAGTTATTTGTTTAAAAATTATGACACAAGGTGTTAAAACAAACCTAACTTTGAGAACACTTGAAATTGTACACCGATGAATTTGTGTGCGACATTTTATAGAAGTGATAAACAACAAGAATATATAAAACCTTTTGACTATACACTGTGACTATCACCACCGTCAGAATTCTATTGATATTACAAAAATGATGCACAAGCGATGTGGAAGATAACTGCAACATCTGTTTAAGTTTTCAATTTTTTTCTTATATTAAAACACAAGTATATTCCAATTTATTCTATGGTATAGCCAGTAGGACAGTGTAGTGTATTAGATAAATAGATATCAGCATAATTGGAGGCTGGGAGTTCAAATCCAATTCGCAGCAAATTTCTCATTCCGAAAACTATCGCCATAGCTGGACAGACGGGCAAACATTGAAATTTATATAAATAGATTTAAAGAAAGAAATGTTCTCTAAAAATGTTTAATAGACAATATTATTACGGTAAAAAAGTTTATAATATAAAACTACGAAATTTTTTTATCATTTAAGGCATAAGACACTTTTAAAATGCCATCATAGACATTGAGTTCATTTTCCTCCCTATGAATAACCTTTTAGCTTTTGCTTATATGACCGAGTCTAATGCATTATTCTCTGTCCTTTTATGTTTGTCTTTTTTCTCCAAATAACCCGGGTAGTGAAGTTTAAAAAATGAGAAAGGAATAATCACAAATCAGTTTTTGTTTGCTAGTGCTTGCACAGAGAATCTCTGCAAGCTTTTTATCTCGAGTATCGGAACATCAATCAGACCGAAAAATCCATTCTCGGATATTTGTTAAGGACCAGTGAACATATCAATAGAGTCTTTCTTGTGCCATTCATTCCGACTCTTATCTAAGTCTATAGAAATTGATTAAACAGTCGCTTGTCTTCATTAGTTTACATAAGCGGTTAGCGCACAATGGAGTCCTTAGCAACACTCCTTAGCAACCAGATATAGGCAACTCCTGTGCACTAAGTACAGATGTTATTACTCTTCACTTCACTCGTAGGTCTGCAGTAGGTATTTTTGGTAGTTCTACTAGCATGAGTTCCTCTACGAGCAAATCTCCTCGGGGGAGGCTTAACAAAATATATAGGACACCCCCAACTCCTACACCAGACGAACTCATGAGAGCTGAGAAAACATTCGTTCTCGACTGCCAGGCAGCATCAAGCATTAGCTCGGATTACAGCAAGGCGAACCCAAAACTTGGGCCAGTTGTTCCTCCCTACAATGGCCAGAGAGACTCACATACCGATGGGTATTTCAAGTTTGTCAGCGTGCCGCAATCATTGAAGTTCTACAAGCAGGCAAGTGTGATGTCATGTTTTTTTTGTAGCTTGCTAGATCACAGACTAGCATGCTACGATGCTAAGTATCCTAATCTACAACATACATGTTATTAAAGTTTTGTTTTAAAATGATTTTCAAAACTGGTTATAACTGTGACGAACTTCTAGGTCGAAACATGTAGGTTTTATTTGGCTGTTATATTATAGTGGACAAGCAGCTGAGCTTAAATACAAGGTTGCTGAGGAAAACATACCTTGTAACGTTGCAAATTTTTCACTCAGTATATATATGCACATATGTTAAGCAATTATACGATTTGGTGAAGCGTTTTTAAACTGCCAGTATTTGCTGCAAGTTGTGCTTTCCAATGGAGGTAGCATCCACTCAAAAGTAAATAAGCCTTCGTATTGTAGCATAGCGCAAATGTTTTAAGAAGTTATTCCTGATCAACTCCGTGTGGCCCCGTGTAAATAGAAAACATCAGTGGATAAGTGTAGTTATTCTGATAACGGTTTCATTATCCAAGAATGTACATTAATGGACAATATTAGAAGTTTCAAACTGTTCTTTCCTTCTATTTATCAGAATAATTTCTGTTGTCTTAGTTATGCCTACCAACTGATCAATAAAAAGCAATATTTGAATATATGATTCTGTATACTCATACAAATCTAAGTCAAACTAGAGGTGGAAATGGCAAGGTGAAAGGCTGCATAGAATTGATTGATGATTGGAGAGCTGTGTATTGCAGGACAAAGGAAAGGGTACATCTATTGATGGGCCAGTTATGGATAGATTTAGTGAGTCTGGAGCAGGATTTCAATATCTAAGTCTGAGAAATCAACATGGTGCAGGTAAAATCTTGAAGGTTTTTTGAATACCAACACCTGTTATACTTTAATAATGTATATATGTGAACTTTGGACCCATTTTACTTATCTTCACAGATGACGCTGACAGGAGCTGATAAAAAAGGTGTAATAAACGCTTTTAATCAAACTGTCCAAGCTTAGCCCGTGGTCCACAATAGCCGTCTCAACATTGCATGAACTGTTGAGAGCATTTTTTAGTTACCCACTTTTTAATTGGCTAATATTTAGACTTGCGTCCTTCAAACTGTAGATTTTGCTACTAAATCTGGACTGATTACAGTTAGCATTGGCTGGATGCATTGACTAGTGAAGGTCAGCTAGTCAGCCCATTTTTGCTGCCAGCTCCACGGTCAGAACTGTCATTCTTAATACTAGCCAAAGGCTATTTATTCAATGAACTCATTTTTGCCAAAATTTATAGCCATATTTTAAGAATTCAACAACACTCGAAGCAAATTCCTAATGGTCACTTTTGAGCCAAAATAAATTATTCCGGCAGAATTCAACTCGGCTTGGCTCGCAGCGATACCACTAATTATACGTAAGCGGGTTGGGTAAAGGGGCTCTCACAAACTCTGAGTATTTCTATTTAGTTAGAAAGCCTTTTTCTGAGCTGAATACCTGACCTTCCTGACCAGTTTGCTATCGAGGTCTGGTTTTTTAAAAGTTGGCAGATCATTTCAGGCGGATGACCAATGTCATTTTACACACCTTTAGGTCACTCAAGGCAAGAAGTGGATGGTCATGCTCAATTTATGAAAGGAATTAAGCCAATCACTGGATTCAATGGAGCCTACGGTTATCGCAGGAACACGCCGTGGCTTCGCACTGAGCCTTCACCATTTGGCACAGCCAGCCGGTCTCCGACCCATTAACCAAACACTGCTCGATAAATTAAATCTTGCACTAACTAAATATCAGGAGACATGTTCTGGAAAATATCTTACATGAATATTTCAAGACAGTCAAGCGATGATGAGGGTGAATTGGTGCAGCTATTTTGGAAAGAGCAAATCAATAAGGCATACAATAATACACCGATATGTCTAACGATTATCATTTGATTCTTGACTCCTTTTGTTGACCATGTTCAAATCAATATTTAGCTAAGTTCCACATAACATCTATACTATCACAGATTTTTAGCCTCCAATGAAATCTTTACAATTTTGATATTGGTATAGATTAAAAATGATCTAATTACAAATAATAAACTTGAAACAGTATATTTTACATTTTCTATGCTAGACCCTGTGCCCCTTGGAGTTGTCTTCTTGCAATTGTTTTAGTGATCATTATTATAAGTGTCTGAGCTTATATAGCTATCTGTGCTTTGCTTGTGGTCTTGTGATGTTTGTGCTACTATCTGCTCAATTTTCAATTTCTGCTATCTCGCATTTATTTTTAAAATGGTGATGCATACTTGAAACTGTCTGATCATATGTATTAAATTATAAAATATTTAATTACAACTAACATTCAAGGTATTAATGTTGTATTGTGACAATTCTACTCTAATTTTAGTATACAATACGATATTGCAACAACTGCATTTTAGTTATTGCATACAATATGACATTACACCTATTCCACCTTAGTCATTGCATAATGCATACAATATGCATTATAACAATTCCACTTTAGTTATTGCATACAATATGCATTAAAACAATTCCACTTTAGTTATTGCATACAATTTAGCATTATAACAAATATACTGTAATTATTGCATAAAATATAACATGACAACAATTGCAGCTTAGTTATTGCATACAATATGGTATTACAATTTGATCATATTTTGTTCATTTGCTGATATAATCTAATACAAGAATCCACCCTATTGTGCAAGTCTGGGTTCTGATAACTGGGTTGTTGATTATACATGTATATGATGGTTGAATGAATGAATTATCACACGATGCTTTATGATGAGTAATTTTTCTTAGCAAACTATTCATACTCCATTATGTTAAGTAATAAGGAAAAGTGAAAATTTCCTGTAAACTTGAAGTTATTTTCTTTAATACACAAAAAAAACAGTAGCTTTGTTAAGAATATTGAGAACTCATACTGCAGTTCAAGCTAACTACTTTATAGTCACAATGTATTGATTGCAGTCAATCCTTGAGTCACTTGTTTAGCATAGAAAACGAGTGAGTGAGAATAAATTTAAAAGCAATCAATAGATAGAAATGCGCAGTCTAGAATGTCAATAGAGTTGAAATATATAGAAATTTTCAATCAGTGTTTCATCTACTTTTATACAATTATTCAACTGCTATGTTTACAAATACATTGTAATCAATATGGTACAAAATAGAGTGGATTTCAAACAATTAACAATCAATATGCTAAAACACTTAACTCAGTAAATATTCCATACAGGAAGTGTGAGCTGTACCCGATATAGGGCAAGAGATTCTTGATACATACAAACTGGGGAATGAGCAGTTGTCTAACCTTAAGAAAATAACTCTCCAAAGTTAGTGATTACCAGGTTCCGGAAGCCTTTTGCTTGTTTCGGGCAGCCTCGGTTTCCTGATAGCGTTTCTCCGCACCTGGTATTTCCCCAAGTTTTCCACTGCGATAATCATTGATAGCCTGCAATTGCACACATGGCGTCAGCTGATTGAGAGGCAGTGACCTAACCAGCCTATAATAATAATAAACCTAACCAGCCTATAGTAATAATAACATGACAGAGCACATACTTCCTGTATTTCTTCCTCAGTGTTCATAACGAAAGGTCCATGCTGTACTACGGGCTCCCCGATTGGCTCCCCACAAGCAAAGAGTAATCTACACTCTGAAATAATCATTCAGTCTAAATAACAGACAATGAAGATATAGCAGCCCACCCAAAAAGAAAATGTCTGTCTTCATTGTGACGTGTTATTAAAAAAAACGTTAAGCACAACTAATAATAATACCTCTTCATAACTGCCTCCACCAAGAATCTCAGCTAAATTGAGAGAAGCTCAGCTCCATCATACGTATTACAGCACAGCTACGTTATTTTTTTGACGGAATGCAAAACAAATCATCAGAGAAATATAGTTCGTTTGGCTCGAAGACGAGAACAGTAAACCCCAGTCTATAGCTGTCTATCATTACGTAGTTACATTTATTCACATTAGGGATATACATGTATGTACATTAAATTCCACCGTGCTAGAAACTAAGGTATAGCAACTCAACTCAAATGAGCTGTTGGAGCTTACCTTCAGTAGGAGATGCTTTCATAGTGAAGGAGTCGCCATGGGCGCTCTCACTTAACACAGCCACCTGACCCATGGTTATGGCGGCATCAGCTGACCCGACCTTACCTACGTACAAACAAATAGTTTCTCTGCAATATCTCAATAAACTATTTTTATGTTCTCATGCACTTTTATAAATTTTTAAAAAGTTATCGTAAGGGAAAATCTATATTTTAATACTAAAAATTTTGAAAATTAATTCTTGCAATAATAAGGTTCATTTCTTACAACTTGTATTAAACCTCAGACTACATTTCTCACTCAGACAAACATGTCTAGCCAGCAAAATTTCTATCCTTGGCGATGCTCTATCACCAAAACATACAAAAGAATTCCTAAAATCATAGATACTGTGGCGGTTCTCTTTTAGCTCATTAATGCTTAGTCATCTCGCTAGTACACAGTGAAAGAACTTCCCCAGCAAGAAATAACGAGAGAGGGTGATCATGTGATTGTTAAATCATAACTGCCACGACTAGCTTTCATTGTTTTTTTAAGTGAATCAGACACGCTGATTCCGATTTTGAACTCAAAATAAAAATTGGTCCACTAACTTTAAAAGTCATGAAGGCTTTTTTACAGCATTTCAATATTGGTCTCGAAAACAACACAACAAGCTCCGCCCATGAATATGTCACGTATGCTAGCTTTTTAGGAATGAAAGTTTGAGATGTTTACTCCGGTTTAGAATGATAGAGATGGGTGTTTTAAAACTCATTATTATCTAAATCCAGCCTTCAAAATAATCTCAGTCTTTTATGAAAGGTAGATAAGCTATTTAACATTGCTCATAGCTTGTTACAGGGTGTTTAATAGGCTGAGCACCGAGGAAAATGAGCTCAAATTTGCGCGATTTTATCACAGGCTAGCATTGTTATCATGCTTTTTTGAGCTTCAACATTCTGTAACAAGCTATGAGCAATGTTAAATAGCTTATCTACCTTTCATAAAGGACTGAGATTATTTTGATGGCTGAATTTAGATAATAATAGGTTTTAAGACACTCATCTCTATCATTCTAAACTGGACTAGACATTCCAAACTTTCGTTCCTAAAAAGCTAGCATACGTAACATATTCATGGGCGGAGCTTGTTGTGTCGTTTTCGATACCGATAATGAAACGCTGTAAAAAAGCCTTCATGACTTTGAAAGTTAGTGGACCAATATTTATTTTGAGTACAAAATCGGAATCGGCGTGTCTGATTTACTTAGAACAAAAGATGGAAACTGTATGTGGCAGTTATGGTTTAAATGCTCATAGATCATGGAGACCCACATTGTTCCATGCTCATAGATCATCGAGGCCCTGATTGGTCAATGCTCATAGATCAAAGAGGCCGGATTGGTCTATGCGCATAAATCATAGTGACCGTGATTGGTCGACCCTCATAAGTCATGGAGGCTTCTACCAATGCAGCCAATTATGTTTACTGAGCTCACCTTTACCTCTCCAACAGTACACAAAGCCTTGGTAGGAGTTCGGCAAAGGGTGGTCATAGCAGCCACCCGCACTGATTCTTATATCAAGCAATAGAATCTTAATATGAGTTTCAATCGGCGAAGTTTGACCTAAAGCACAGAACAAGCCGTAGGAGGGCTAGTAGCAATGTTACATTGTTACAGATATTCTTTTAAGCTCAATGTCACGCTCTTTGGTTTTTCAAATATGCTTAGTCATGGTTGCAACATTAGTATACCAACAGTTAATCACCATATTAAGAGACTACAGCTTGGCACTGAGTCCAAATGTGTGTAACTATGATGATACATCTGAACCAATTTATCTTTTACATTCTTCACACACAACAACAACAAATACTCCAGATTGCGTTTTACCATTTACTAGTACTTACTACGTACTTACTTACGTACTTACTTAATCAGTGTTACCAGGATTTCTTTCATTTTAAATTAGATAGCCTGCACGTAGATTTTAAACACAAATTGTTACACTGCTTTCACTGCTACACTGCTTTCATGACAACAAACCATGAACTGATAATTGTCAGCTACTGCGGAAGTACCATTGTGGGTTCAACGCTGAGAAGGTTAGTTTCCTGTTCAATAATGAAGTCTAAGTGAGTCGGAATAATAATTGTTCCTATAATACAAAGCCTTTCAACATTTGTGGGGGAGTAATGAGCTTTGTCGAAGCATTGGCAGTTTAGAGAATAACAAGCACGCCGAGTGGCAAGAGAGCCAGTTTAGTTTTGCTAAATGTGCAATGATTTCATGGCAGTCACTTAATATTAATTTCAAGTACATTTTCTAAACATCAGATGTACAAACAAAAAACCCTGGTGTTTAAAATAAAACAATTTTCATGTAAAATAATGGTGTCAAGACCTTACCTAGAGCTGACCCAGCCAAAACTCGGATAAAGGTTTTGCCATCAGCTGATGTCACCTCTGGAACATTGGCTGCAGGGGTGTCTTGATAGCGTGGTGCAATGAATTTGTGAGATTTTGGTAAATTAACCCAGAGTTGGAATCCTTCCATACGTCCTCCTCTCTTCAAAAGGTCAGCCGGGGGCATCTCTGAATGCACGACGCCCCTTCCTGCTGTCATCCACTGCACCCAGCCAGGTTTTAAAATGCCTGCCCAATATTCATTACTCGATATCAAAGTACAAGACACCATTTAAAAAGTTCAAATCTAAAGCATTGCAGCGATAAATTATAAATTTAAATCTATGTATCAATGTAAGTCTACATAAATGGTATCACAGTTAGGGTGCTGTACCAGCATTAGTAATATATATTGCTCGCTTAAACAAGTAAATAAGTCACTTCTCGAAACAACACAACCATATTAAAGTGATAATTCGACAGCAATATCTGCCAATCCACTTAATTCATTCCAGCAGAGCTCAATACTGTTTTTTGCCTAGGATCAAAAGAAAGATTGTTAATGTTTTTGCAAAAGGTCCCATTAAATTCAGACTCATTGAATACAATGGCAAATAAACAAACACTCATATGATTTAGGTGGTATCATCAAGTTGGTTACCATTTTATGAGACTCAAAAAATTGCAATACTGCATAATTTTGGAAGAGCGACTCGATGTAACTACTTTAGGTTTCAAATATCTTGCTGCCCTGATATAGCATTACGACATGGATGTATTATACAAAAACTACAATCCAAATCGCACCTGTATTGCCAGCAGAATCTTTGTGTTCAATTCCACCATCTATAACATAGGTGACTGTCTCAAAGCCTCGATGTGGGTGGTCTGGTGCTCCTATTGCTTCACCCGGTTTATAATCAACTGGTCCTAAAATTTACTAGCCCAAGTTCATTTATTGTAGTGTAAAATATAAGTGCTGTAAAATAGTTTTGATAGATCAAGTGTGCATGAAAAATGAAGAACACTACAAACTTGTATCTTACAAACAATAGCAATAAATGGAATACTAAAATTGATTGTAAAGTTGGCATTTCACATATAAACTGCTTTAGTAACGTACAAACAGAGCTAAATGCTTTGAAAAATTTCACCACTCACACACATTTCTGAAGGGTAATAAAGTAGGCCTATAACTCTAACAACAATAACTAATATCCACTTGATGAAAGCAGAAATCGTAGAATATAATATGTTTTCAACATAAGTTATTTATAAATATTGAGATCAAAATAGTCTACGCAATCGCTAAAGCTATGTTTAAGTTATAAAAACGCAGAAACTTTAAAATTGGTCTAACACGACCCCGGCGTGTTCTGCGCATATTGACAACAGCTTCAATAATATTAATAAACAGCTCTTACCTAAATGGTCCAACATGATAAATGGATCTACATTTGAGACGCCTCTATTTCCCACAGGTCTTCTTACAAGAAAGCCTCCACCTTCTCTTAGCTGTTGTGTATTAGCTAGTTGAACAATTGCACGAGAAGGCATCTCGATTAGAGCCTGAAATTATAAGCGCTTTCCTGTTACGACCGCTCGTTGCCTTTGCAATGCGTTAGTTTCGCTTTCGGAACATCCGAGTATGTCCAGATATGTACAGTATTGCCATGCGATTGTCAGACATGTTGACAACGCGTTTAACTACAATCGTTCAAACTAACCGTTCAAAAATCGATCTAGTATTTTCGGGGTCTTACAACTCCAACAATCGGTGAATACGACAGTAAATCATGGTAACTTTGTGTACTATTTTTACTGCTTTTGTGTATGCATGCATTTCTGACCGTGAACAAATTTTGTCGCACAAATACATAAACCTAAACATTGTAAGTCTACAATTCTGCCAGTCTACTAACAGACTAAAAAAGTGAAAAGATGTGTGAACCATGGCTATTAGTATATATTGATATAAAAATATTTATTTGTGTTATGTATCTAAGGACACAATATTCCATTGACATCTATTTGTATGAACACCTGCATAGCTTCATGAATTTGCAAAATTTGCTATCAAAGGTTACACATAAAATAGTTGAAGTATAAGAATGTGAATCTTGGTTAATGACTAAAGGAAGTAGTTCCATCAATACCAAAAAGACGAACAATGAACAGTAATGATATAATAAAAAACATAAATGTACAAAATTAAGAACTGGTGGTTTAATAATCAACCCAAACCATGCCGAGGTCTCATGCCACCATTTGACATGCTTCCTGATCTTGGGTTATTCATTGGGGTTCTTGTGCTGTTCAAGGGCATTCTTGGCCGTGATTCTAATGGGGTACGAGGACGGCCATTGTCTTAAAAGAAATAAAAAACTAAGACTTTATTTCAACCGCTTTTACAAGTGAATATAAAACATAGGAATATGCGATTCTTATCTGTGTCCTACATACTAGAATTCCGACAGTTAAAGCAAGCCGGTAACAAGTAGTAGATAATAAATAAATCTACATCAACTCACTTGCACGAGGGTCCCGAGGTTGAAACTGTGACGACTGAGAAGACTGTCTCTCAAATCCAGGAACACCATCCTTACTCCTTACATTAGAATTCTGGGATTGCTCAGCCTAAAAAAAATAACACGTGTATAGTGCATCTAACTAGCCTTACTTCCTTCCCATACTCCTATAGATATATAAACATAGATCAAGCATCACTCAAACAACCATTGAGTTATCTAATGACAAGGGCTGACAACTCCTGTTGAACTAATTGAATGAGGTAAAGGCGGCTATCGACATACTTTTGAGCGATATATAAAGAAACAACTAGCGCTTATGAGATTAGCGCTACAACTACAAGCTTCATCAAAGGACCTGTTCAGGGGAAACAATCTCTTTACACCATGTTGTTGGTTTTATTTAGGGTCATAAAATTTCAGGTCATTTGAAACATCCGTTTCCTTGTAACTAGCTAAAATGTAAATGCACATTTGGCTATGCCTAAAAATACAACTACTGTCTCCGTCAGAGATTTGATGGTGTATAAAATAAATAGTACTTCATAATAATGTATAAAATTGTTGTATTATTATTGTATAATTAAATGTTTAAAATGCATTAATGTTAAGAGCAGCTGAACAATAAAGTGACTGTTTTCAAATCTTACAAATAGAACGATCGTACAAAAACCTATAGCCGAATTTTCCTGTTACCTTCTTTAATAAAGCTAAATCATTGACGAGGCAGATAAAGTACTACCTTCACTAGTATCTCCTTTAATAATTTTTTATGATACCACTCCTTCAAAGAGCTATTAGACTTTTAAAAAGTAAAATATTTCAATGATGTTTGTGCGAAGTTTGTCATTCAAGGTCAAGTATTCACTAATTGTTATTGGTAGGTACCTGAGCAAATGTATCACTGAAAAGTTCTACACATATTTACCATCGACACATCCTTACTCCAAAAATAGATAGTAATTGATTGACATTTAGGAGCTCGGACTAACATTTTGCAAACAACACAATTTAGAAAACAATAAGTATACAAAAGACTGAGCCAAACTGTAGCTGTTTCTCAGGCTATGTCCAAATATATATGTAGATTTTAGTCAGTTATATGTAAGCTAATGCTTCAAATGACTTGAATTTTTTTAATTCTTCATAAAAGACTCTGCTTAACAAATTGTCTTTCCTACACACGACCAACAGGACTTTTAACAGCATAATGATGCAAGTTGTATAAAGGTACTATCTTTAGAAGCTACTTAGAAACTTACAATTAATACAAAGTTGAGCAAACGGCGATTTTATTAGCTTGTCAATATGAAGTTCTATTCTCTCAGTAGAAATCAATATATCATGAATTTAAGCAGAAATATTGACTGACACCTTACTTGAGTCCATGCTAATCGAAGGAAAACTAAACAACCATTCTAGCGGTCCAATAATGCTATAAGACTAAAAACTCAAGAATGATGTCGATGGAGAAGTTATACTGTTTATGATGAGGATATTCTCAAGTGTAAACTCACCATCTTGCTGAGTACTTCTGGATTTGGTTCGCTCATATTCGGTAATTCAGAAAAGGGATAACAGAACCTGCAAGTGTTTTATAATCAAGATATACAACGATCGGATGATTTAAAAACTGCCAAAGTTCAATTATTGCTTTTGACTAACTTGTAGGAACAACAAACTTCTTCAAACTCATTCCATAGATAATTCACTTGTGCTTTTTCAGCGTGGCCATATCGAATTTTAACTAACGCTATTCCTTCATTTTTCTGATATTAGCTCTTTATTGGTTTTACCAAAACTCCAACTTGGGAAAAGGTTTTCAAGTGCATATACATATCATTTAATAAACAAAAAAAGACACTCAGTGCATAAACTGTTATAATGTTTAAACTGGTGTGGAGTTTGATTGACTTAACATACAGTCTGAACTCTCCATAAACACTTTCATCAATTATCCATTCACAAAGTGCAGCACAAATTGAGATACATAAACATTTGCATCTATTGGGAAAATGGCTTTATTGACCGATCGTTTCGCCGACACATAATCTGAGGCAAATTGAATGAAGCAAATTAGCACATAACTTATCTCTTTTGAGGATTTTTACTTATTTGATGAGAAATGTGTTCAAATAATACATTTATTTATGAGTTTGTTGTTCCGTAAATGTGAAGCATGTATCAAAACATAAAAACTAAAAACTTATGATCCATAATGCATAAAAAACATTAAAAAACAACTTAACAAGGCAGTCGCTATATAAAAAATAGCTTACTCTCCCACTTTGACTATATCTCCTCCCTTTCCTGTATAGAGAGTCAGACATCCTTTCCAATATTGAGCATATCTACAAACAGCCAATGCGCAAATATACAGGAATTTTACAAGCAAATCTAAAAAAGAACTTAATCATTAAACAAATACAAACAGAACTTACCCATTAGACAATCTGCAGATGTCACCTGGCTGAATAGCATCCCCAAACTTGTCCCAGGCAGAAACATTTATAGAGCCTGTCCTATCTGCTACCTTGCATGTCCGAACTTTATGCCCTTCTTTGGTTTGTGTTGGTTTTCCTAAAATACAAGAACTGACAGATAACACAAACTTAGTGCAACACACTGGTTCGACTAATTTTTAACATTGAAAATTGTCAACATGCATTTATTCACCTACTATGTCGTATCTTTGGTTTCCTGAAACTGGATATACCGACTAATATTACGGCTATGTTAGAGCTATAGTTGTCATTTGGTATGGTTGATTAATTTAGGCAGGATTTACCTCTATTAAACATCACATGACCAGACGTCGTACGCACTTACCACCAACTGTAAGGCATTGGCTCGGCAAGCAGCAAAGGTTGGAGGCATGTATGTAGGAGGCTTGTCATGTGACCTTGATAGTGTAGTGACAACCACCAACTCATCAGTGGACACTCAGACGTATTCATGCCACCACATGCCTTCTCCACAGTGCCGTGCTCTCATGCCGTCTGCTAGTAGACCATTAGCTGTTTAGTAGTCAAGCTTACCAAATGATTACAACCAGCAGAGTGCGAATTGCTGATCATAGTGATAGATCTAACCTTTAATATTGTACTCAGAAAAAATCATAAGACAGAAAATCTTTTGATTGATGTAAATTATACATGTATACAAGCTCTCTGTTGTGTGGATAGAGAGCGATGCAAAAATATTTATTGCAACAATTATTTCACCGAGTTTGCCGGTTTACCAACTTTGGCGAGCCTACAGTCTGGTTTTCGATATTAATCAATAACCTGGGGGTACACTGAAGAAGCGCAATACTTACCAACGTCTAAAACAATGAAAGTCAAATGTATATTTTTTGTAGCAGCTTTGAGGTCTCTTACGAGAATTGTCTCCCCGGGTTGATTCATAGTACCGGAAGTACCGTATAACTACAAAAAAGTTACTTTTTGACTACCACTGCCCCACTGCAATGTGATTGGAAATATTTGAGTCATGAAACCGATCATGTGTTGATTAAGATATGTGTGTAGTAATAAACTTTTCTAGAGTTGGAAAAACACGGTATCAACACAAATATCAACAAAACTATTGACCGCAGGAGACAACCGTCAGCGACAAAGCATTTACAAAATTTGAAACACGCATGCGTGGGTTCCCAGCATACATTGTCAACATTGACCTACTTCCTGTCGTACAGGTTAGTTAGTATCTTCTCGCTGAAGTCTATTCGCACCATAGCTTATACGTTCTCCAAACCTGCGCACCAGTCTGCTATGCAATGAATAAACTGATCATTGTACTTGTTTCTATAGTTCCATATCTTAACTTTGGTAAGTTTTGCTAAATTGTCTACTACCATTGTAATCTGCAATCAAAGTCAATATTTATACTTTCCAATAGCACCTGTCACCTATTGTGGCGTGCATCACCGTTTTATATGCAATGGTTATAATATGGGAAGCTAAAAATAATCAAAATTTAATCGAGAAATGCATTATGTGAAAGTTAAATAGCTATAGGATTTTGTCAAGGACTCGATATGATGATTTCTATATCATCACATCGCATATCTATTTGCAAAGCTGTCAATTAAATGTGTCAATAGTAGTAAATGTAACATATCATCAAATGCGTTGATTTGAACTGTTTATAGTAATATTTTTTGTAAAACAACAAGTTTAGTCAATTCATTGTCAATCTTGAATGAGCTTCAATAGTTTAGCAATGCTTATCTGCTGTACATGCTCACGGGGGCGTTACAGTATTTTGCAACAACTAGATACAGTCATACTTCGACTTACGACCTTAATGCGTTCTGGGACTGAGCTCGTATGTCAATGTACTCGCATGTTGGTGCAATTTATTTATATCTAAAACAATTAAATATATATTGATCGGTTTTCATACTCTAAAAAACCGCAAACAGAAACACTTGAAACAAGATATTGTAACAGAAAAAAAACATGTTGGTTATTGCCCTAATTTACCACACGCTTTCAAAAAGCAACAAATAAAAAGTAATGTAAGGAAATGTGATTAATTAAAATGTAAAATTGAATAAATACTATAGCAGCTAACGCTAGCATTTGCCAGGGAGGGAGAGATAAGTTATTCTTCATTACAACAGTTGACTTTGATAAATTTGGATTTTGATGCACAGATTTAAAAGCAAACTTTAATTTAAACTTAACGTAATTACAATTTCTTCGGCGTTCATAGTTTCAAGTTTCTCGCGGCTTAGCTAATTTTTCCTTTGTTTCGCTCTCACGATCAGCCAGTCGTTTTAAGAGAAACTTTTCTAAGGACGTTTGCCTTTGTCGCCCTTTCAATATGTTGCGATAAGGACGAACACAGGAGGTGTCACAAAGGGCTAATGCACGACCACTAGCCAACTTGTCCGAGTGTCTATTTTTTATAGTTTTGATAGATAGCACCGGCCTTTTCAGATAGCATCGTTTCAGTTACGCTGTCCCCGGCCTATTGTTTGTCTTTTATCCAAAGCCTGAGCAGTCTTTCCATCAGCGATCGTGACGATTGCTGCGCCGTTTAGAAACTATGGTTAGTCCTTTTGCAAACTAAATGCCTTTAATATAATCCTTCTGTTTGATAATTGTGGATGTATTTCTGTCATTTTGCTGAGCTAGCTCAATCATGCATACACATTTCACATATTTTTCAATAATTTCACATTTAATATCAATTGTTATCATTTGCTTTTTCTTCGCATTATCGTTCATTGTACTCGTTAACTTTCGGTCTACGCACAGTACTTCTAATTCACATAATTCTGCACTGGAAAACGCGCACAAAAAACACGGTGCAAAATCATAACCTGAGCAGTTAAAAAATACAGAGTGATGCTGTTCTCATAAAACACCTCCGACATACTTGGATATTGACTCACGTGCTCCTATCTCAAACATGGCTCTTATTTTAGTGCTAAAACGTGCTTAAAAGCTGGTTCGTATCTCAAGTTTTTCGTATGTTGGGGCACTCATAAGTTAAAGTATGACTGTATGTAAAATCTCTTGATTTAGTGTTTTGGAATTGTGATCCTTGGTGATTGCTTTGTTTTTATTTTTGGTTTGCTGTATATTTAAAATGTAAGAAAAATGTAAAATGTTTGTTTCCATAAAAAAATGTTTGTTGCCATTGTCTTGAGTAATTTGTTTACAATTGGATAAGATGCTGTTGCTTGAAAGTTTTATCACTTATAGTGAGGTTTTGTGTGGTTCAAGGACACATTCATTGTTACAACATTAGTTTGTTGTTCATAATATTTAGTGTTCTCTACAAATTGCAAGAGATCCCTCTTTATATATGTTTTGTTTCATTTGCTATACAAGATAACTGAATAATCTAAAGTTTTTGTATTAATGAATTCATACAAACAGCGTCCATCTTGCAGCAGCCATCAATTTATCTTTTTTATACAGTTATTGTACTGAACTTCATGGGAGACGCTTTGTTTGTAAAAAGCATTATGATATTTATACTAATAAGATATCTTTTTAGTACGCTGTATGGTCAACATCAACATTCTTCAGCGATCTATTCCGCTTATATCTAACTCTAGCTCACCACTGCCTTTCAAATGCAATACTCTTGCTCACTACCCTTCAAAGGCATACCTTTTTGTGTCTCTTACTTTACTAATTTCTAATGTTTTCTGGTGAAGCACTTGCACAACTAAGGTTGACACATGCAGGTGAAATGCTATGTCATGCTAAATTTAAATTCTGCAGTTTGCAATGCAAAAGGCTGTGACCAGTTTATAATTGAGCAAAAATTAAAAGACAACAAAATAATAATAAAATAATTTATATTCTTCCAATAAAGGAATGTTAAAAATGGCTAACAGTGATTTTTTCAAATTGTTCGACTAAAGAAAATAAAATGTAAAATGCATATATATGCATACATTTATGTTGTACCGTTAAATTTAAATGCAAAATGTGCCTATATCTTACATCTTAGTTTCTGTTAATGGGAACAAGAACATGCATTGTCGTTATTGTTGCCATTTGAGCAGTACTATATCAGTTGGTACGGTGTATCGAGATCGGTTTGTGAGAAAATAAACATGTAAATTGTAATACACAAAGTTTGTGTTTCTCTAATTGTACTTAAAATTTCTAAAAGTGCTTTTCATAGCAGCTACTATTTTTCAACGTAGTTCATGTACATGTAATTGTAACGAAATTCATTTCCTCTAACTGAAGATGTGTCCATTTTTTCACGGAAGGCTCCGGGAAGTTGGCCACCAATTAGTTGTTCAAATTAGTGTAGCTTTATGCAAACTGGCATCAGAGATTGTTATGGTTGTGCTGAGCCGTTCACTCAACACCTTATTTTATGATTGTATGTTGTAGTGGAAGGTAACCAGTGCTATGTGTGCACTGCCCAGGAACAGAATGATGATAAGTGCATAAAAACTGTAAACACCTGTTTACCCAGCCAGTCTGCATGCATGACCAAAGTCGAGTGGCGTTGTAAGTTTTTGTGTCTTATAATGTTCTTGTGTGATGATTGCTCTTGGATCTCTATGAAAAGAACATTTTCGGTTATTTTAAAAATAGTTACAAGGATGAAACATTTATTTCCTTTAAATGGCAGGCTGTATCCTTTAGGGATGGAATGTCAAATAGTGTGTTTCAAAAATGTGCGCAGTTTCAGTTTGCCATGTCTTTTAGTTTGCCAAAATAATCGTTCTTCTAGTTTTTCTAGACATGGTTTGAGTTGTTAGGCTCACTTAAACCAATTCACAAATTTTGGGTAAATCTAAATTTGTATAATTTATTTTTGAATATTATATGTATAAAACAACATAGAACTGGCATTTGTATACAAATTATTGCTATTGGAATCGGCAAAGCTTATAGTTTCCATCATAAACAGAGTATTCTACGCTCTTGAGAAAGGTCGTTCTCATTTACTCCCACAATGCTCCTAAACTTAGCACATCAAGGGAGGGTAACTCCAGAATTGTTATAAATACATTATTAGTTTATGAGTTTTATTAATAACTAGCATGTAGCCTGGCGATGCGCGAGATTTTTTACAATTTTCAATCTGTTAATCTGCAGGTGGGTGTTTAACAGGTTGGTTCTCAGGAACCAAATAGAGTTTTGGAATCAAATTTTTTAATGATCTGGCGGGTGGCAGATTATAGCATTTACGTGGACTAACAAACACCCATACAATGACATATTGGGATTTATTAAGTACTACATAAGATAATTGTGCAAATGCACTTGTGTGTGTGGGGAGACAAATCCATTATTGATCATTTTTCATTCTTTTTGTTGTCATTGTTAATCTGCTATTTTTAGTGGTCTAACTTATTTAATGGAGAGATGTATACACTAGGTAACATGGTAAATAATACTTTTAATCTCCTTGGAGGAAAAAAGAAAAAAATTAAATAGTTAATTATTCTGGTGTTCCCCGGGTTACACCAGAATTACATCAGAATCACGAAGATGCCAGATATGCTAAAGAGATACGATGCTCACTGTCTCTCAGTTCAGCATTCTTCATGTTTCGTAAATGTTAGATATTGCGAGAGTTGAATGAAAATTAGTGAAAGGGAAGCCAAAGTTAAAATTTATTGTGCATTAGCGTTTAATATAATATTTACTATAAACTTTAATTCATTATATATACGTATATAATTATATAGCTACATATATAACTTTAATTTGTTGTCTTATAATTGTTAACGACATTAAAGGAAGAAGAAAATGATTACCATGGCAATGAAGTTAGAGTTACTAGGTTAACTATAAGTTAACTATAAGTTAACTATAAGTTAACTTATAGTTAACTATAAGTTAACTATAAGTTACTAAGGTTAATGTACTAATTTTTAATAAGTACATTCAGTATTTAAAATTTTGATTTTTTTTACCAACGGGTGTTTGCATTAAATAATTACTATAGGTTTCTATACACCTTTATACCACATTTTCGCCTTACGATGCTTATCCCAAAACAAATTAATGTCGTATGGTGAGGGTCCACTGTACCGCCTCTTCTGCACACTCAGGAGCTGTACATGAGATTTAACATGATTTGATTACATCATTTATATAGTTCCACCATACTGGACTCCAGGAGGTGTGCGTATTCACTATATAACAAAAAGCTGCGACGAGAAGGATGACTGCGATCGTAAAAAAGAGAGCAATCGTCAATATTGTAAGCGCGACTGGTGGAATGACTGGACCTGCTATGATTGCTGCAATGGTCAGAGATGCAACTACTATGTGACAGTGAGTGCTAGGCAAGCTGCTAGTGGGCAGCGCAATACCTGATAGCTATTGCTTGACATAGTTATCTACATAGATCTCTTTAATATCTGAAAGCTATTGCTTGACGTAGAGTTATCTACATAGATCTTTTTATTATCTAAAATCTATTGTTTGACAGAGTTATTTGCATAGATCTCTTTATTATCTGATGGCTATTGCTTGACATAGAGTTATTCACATAGATCTCTTTAAAGTTTGTTAGTAGTTGTAAGATACTAAAGATGCTAAATTATTTATGCAAGACGAGATGATCTTTCCAGCATTTTTGTTAACTGCGTACATGCACACCATTGTAATTAGCCATGTCTACATCATCCTAAACTCTCTATACGTTATATCGTTATACGTGCACATGCACATCGTCTTGAATATTGCAGCGTTGTTGTACGGCTTTGTTGGTTCTGTTCCAATCATATTGGATTGTGACTCTGGTTTTGTTGAGCATTGTTATATTAATGTTGTATTACCTCTGACTAATATTTTCATACCGATATTCTGTAGCAAATACTTGTATTGGCTTCATAGAATTAACAAGGTATGGTATGTGTGTTACAGCTGGGTGCTGGCAGTGTCAGGCCACAGTGGGCGGTACTATCCTTAACTCTGTTGTCCATACTGATGGCACGGATCAGCTGAGCTTCCTTTCCAATCGTCTCTCAAGCTCAAATACATTCTCTTTATACAGTGTATTGTGATACGATCCACATTCCTAGATCCACATTCCTAGATCCACATTCCACACAATGCTTGAGTAATTCATTTTTGTAGTTATATTCATTTACAAGCATTTTAGTCTGTAAAACTTTTTTTTATTGCTGTTGATTTTTGTATAATTACAATTTAAATATATATATATACTTTTTATTACAACAGGGACTTATCGTACTTATGTTCTTGTATGCTCTAAAATTTAACATCGTAAAAACTGCAAGATTTCTGTGTAATCTCTTTACAGTACTGATACAAAAATATTTTCATTTAAATAGCTGCATTTTTTCATTCGAGTTTATTCCAAAAAGTTCTTTTTGTAGCCCGTCAGCAGGGCCACTTTTGGTAGAGCCGCAGGTATCATTAGAACAATAGGTATTGGTACTATATAGCCTTTCACCTTTGAATTATGTTTCATTCCTTCAGCTGTTGAATGTCAAATTTTCACTCTATACCCGATTCTATGACAGATGTAGCCTAAGTTTTTTTTTACAGAAACATTTAGTCAAGTAATAGTTTTCTCCCCCTCTTGTTGCTCAACACCAAATTAAACTTCACTGACCAGTACTCACCATAGTTCCGCTTAAAATTAAGCTTTGAAAGTCACATTGAACATTACCGCATGTTGAGACATATATTTACACAAACAAGGTCATACCTAAACAGAATTGTATTTGGAGCTGACCGTAGAACTGAAAATTTAGTATTTTTTCTTCGGTTCTCTCAAATGTTTGAAACTGATGTGACCGTACCACATAAAGTCTGTGAGTCAAATTAAGACTCTTGATTGTACAATGCCCTATTATATATATTCAAGCTATAAGGCTAAGCAACTTTGGTATAGCGATAGAGCCAAACCTAATTTGTGGTTAACATTGGACCAATTTTACGAATTCCGTGCAACATTGAACTAACGGTAAATTACAAATGACAAAATCTTCATGCAACTTTTGTCAAAAGACGCGTCGTAGGCAGGATTCGAACCTGCGCGGGGAGACCCCATTGGATTTCGAGTCCAACGCCTTAACCACTCGGCCACCACGACAAGATAACTGACTATGCTTACATGTCGATATAATGAATGTGTATTTTTTAATCGTGCTGTTAAAAAAGCAAGCTATGTCATAGGCTTTATTTAGGCATCCCATAGAATCCTACCTCATCACGGAACAGCATGAAGCAACAGTAAATGCTAGCTTACCGTAACAGTATATGTATTACAAGAAAGTAAGATGCTGGAACTATAAATATACCTTGTATATCTAGAATGGCTATGCAACACATGAGTGACAGAAAAACAACCAAGGTTACCGACAACGAAACCGCATCATCAATACATGTTAACTATAACAGAGACTGAACTACCACATTATTTAGTAAACGGAATGGATAGTAATAGAAGTCAATGTTTTAGAATACCACTAGAAGTATCGCATTGATGCTTCTTTAGTTACACACACAGACTTCAAACGGAATAATTTTTCTCCTTACATCTCACAAAATCATTTATAAATAATATATTTGCAGGCTGGGTCATGTTCAGAGATGTTCTATGTTGGTTCTGGGAAGCTTAATACCCAGTGATTATTCAATAATTGATGTACTATATATAATTACGACCTATATATGACCCATACCTAATTATACTGGTAGTAGAAAACTTTTAGCTGCAGGCCTGCGTTCTATATTTGTAGTTGTCTGCCCAGTCTAAGGGCAAACATTCTTTTAACTAAATCTGTTACCACTCAGCCCACGCTAAATCACACCAATGTTTGTAAGTTTTTACATGTATTTTAATATGTGTGGGCTGCAATTAAGGCTCTATCAACCCCTTTCTTTTATACACATTTTCAATTTTTGGCACATATCAACATGTTGTACACCACTCTGATGTATATTCTCTCATTTTATACGCAGAGTACAGTTAACATCTACTAAAGATGTAATACCTGCTATCATACACATCACTGCATTGCTCCCGAATACAATGTCTTGAGTTCAAGACTGCTTGCATGATTCTTTTTATGCGACTAAATGAAAAAAGTCAAAAATATTTTATAAAAAGTATAACCAACATTCTGACAACTTTTGGCTCTATAACCTCTGTCTTGCAGCCAGTCAAGGTGACTAACACTGTATATGGTTGTGTCTTGCGTATAATAACATATATCTACTCAGCACGGTTGCTAGCGATGAGACCACGATGAGATTGTAACAATTTACCTCTATTTTAAATCCCTTCCCTTCCTCTAACACCTTGACACCCCACATCGCAATTTCTTTTGGCTTCGCCCATTTAAAGGTTGCCACCGAAAATGGTCTCCCTCCTGGTACAGAATCTATTGCGACTATTTGCTCTGACACAAAAGCAATTGTGGCGGGATGTCCTTAATAATACCTTTAATGGTCCTTCTGTGATTCAAACCACCGATCTTCTGATTATATGCCAGAGTACTAACCACTACACCACGGCGGCTCTGACACCCTAAACCATTTTAAAAATGGTATTGAGTCATAAGCAGTAATGAGAGAGGTATTAACAAAGTGAGGGTATGATAGGGTCGCATCAAATATCAGGTAAGGTAGCATTTATTAATCCTATTATTTACAATAGAAGTAACTGGAGGTCATCTGGAGGTCATCCGTGAATTAATGTTTATTTGTATGCAAATAAGGTAGCTCCATTGATAGTTGATGAAGAAACCTCTCAACGTTGTCATAATCAGCACTAGGAGACCATTAAAATATATTGATGAAACATGAATACTAGAAAAAAAGGAAAATTACGATTGCTTCATGGATAACCAATAAAGTAATTATTGCCAATAAATTAATCAAAATATAACGAAATTATAAGAGTCATCTCTTTATCTATTTAAAAAGCATCTCTTTGTATCAAAAATGGATAAACAAAATTAGAACATTTTTAGAAATTATGCTTTAGAGTTATGCTATCTAATATTGACAGTTGCGACCAGTGTCTAAATACCCTTAATGCTGATGAGCTAAATGCATTTTCAGATATTTGCTGTTTAAAATACTAAAATCGTATCTTCAATCCGACTGACCATCCATTAAATTTCTATCTCCTAAAAAACCATGACATCTTATACCAGACACCGACATGTTGCCAATTTACATTATATAACAGCGGAATACAAAAAGAGCTTTTTTTCAATACACGTGATTTACTTTACTATATTTTATTTTTGTTTCATGGTCTAATTTTTTTTAAACGGCATTGGCAGGAGTAAATAAAGCTAAGATCTCTCTATCAGCTCTCAGAAACAGTTTGTCTTTTGAAATAATCATAAATAACTCCAGAAATATCAAAATGTTTACAGGATGTACACTTATCAAAGAAGATCAAGTTTGAATACATTCATGTTTGGCGTTTAAAAGATTGCTCATCAAATTTCCCTGTCTGAAATTTTACTTCCTTATCTCTACGTGATTCCTAAATTGTGTCATGTTATGAGCCTTATCAATAAATACCACGTCGTAAACATTCGCATTTATAAGTGATCTAGCAACTGATATGCCATAACAAGAACAAGCCTTCTAGTGGTAGTTTCATAGTAGCAACTAGCCGACAACAGCATGACAGTTGGGGTAAGCAAAGGGCATTCGCATACGGTAGATCAGAGTGTCGATAACGTGGTATTTGCTAGAAACTTACCTATATAGCAGTGAACAGCAATAGTAAAACCAATATTTACTACAACAAACTCAATACAAACGTCGCAAACTGCTCTATGGCAGTGCGAAGCCAACATTACAGACTACAATAAAAAGTTCTTTTTATTCATTTTTTTGATACATTTAAAATAAAATCGTTCTGGTCGAAAACTGCCGAAAAGTTTCTTTTTCCACTCATCTGTATATTTTACAATTCAGAAAGTATAATACTAAACGCTACTTGACTAACCAGCATTGAAAAGATTTGTAAACTTTGTGTTTAAGTTTTTGCTATGAGTTTGCCTTGACATCTGACACGTTTACTATAGCCTAAGGGTAAGTATGCAAGACCGGGAGGTCAAAAACAATTTACTAATAGCTTTTAATGTAAAGCTGTTCCTAGAAACATGAAAACATGTAAATGAGTCTCTTCATTCAACTGGGAAAAAAGAGATGTAAACCTAAATTCAGTCTTCAAATTTTAAAGTTTATTTAGGTTTTTATGAGTTCTCCTACGATGGCCTTATATCAGAGCCTAATTAGCCTTAGCTGCTGTTGCTGCGAGAGCTCTTGGAAACAATCTTTTGACTGACTTACTGTGCGCTTTATGAGCTAGTTCATTTGTTTTTGAAGGGCCTAAGAGTTTGGTTGTTCTACACAGCAATGGGTAATAGCAGGAAAACGTTGCTTCAGATTGGTAAAAATCTGTAACCACTAGGCCTACTGAGTGACCCGGCTTCTTTCAACTACAATGAGTCTATCAAATCTTTTTCACGCGTCATATCTACTTTGCTCATCGACATGGCAGATACTTGAACTGCTCACCAACTTCATCAACATGAAGAACCTACATTGAAAGTGCATATTTTACTTTCTGTCATAAAACTATTTATATTTAATTTATAATTTTTTTGATAAAAGACAATCAACTATGCAAAACTATGATCTGTTCAACTCACTCAACAATGCCTGTTTTTTGTCTCTTTATTTCTTTATCTTCCTTTCTTTTGGCATGCAACGAAAAAGCATCATTTTGGTAATGATTACCAATGAGGGATAAAAAGTTATGCAAGCATACATTCGGATCTAGTAAGCGTTCTGTGATTAATGGTGAATTGGATCAGTCTATTGGATCAGTCTATCGGATCAGTCTATTTTATCAGTCTATTGGATCAGTTTATTGGATCAGTCTATTGGATCAGCCTATTGGATCACTCTATTGGATCATTCTATTGGATCACTCTATTGGATGACTCTATTGGCTCAGTCTATGGATCACTTTATTGGATCAACCTATTGGCTCAGTCTATTGGATCACTTTATTGGATCAACCTATTGGATCAGTCTATTGGATCAGTCTATCGGATCAGTCTATTGGATCAGTCTATTGGATCAGTTTATTGGATCAGTCTATTGGATCAGCCTATTGGATCACTCTATCGGATGACTCTATTGGCTCAGTCTATTGGATCACTTTATTGGATCAACCTATTGGATCAGTCTAGTGAATGAGTCTATTGAATCAGTCTACTGGATCAGTTTATTGGATCAGTCTATTGGATCAGTCTATTGAATCAGTCTATTGGATCAGTCAATTGGATCAATCAATTGGCTCAGTCTGTTGGATCAGTTTATTGGATCAGTCTATTGGATCAGTCTATTGGATCAGTCAATTTGATCAATCTATTGGCTCAGTCTATTGGCTCAGTCTATTGGATCAGTCTAGTGGATCATTCTATTGGCTCAGTCTATTGGATCAGTCTATTGGATCAGTCTATTGAATGAGTCTATTGAATCAGTCTATTGGATCAGTTTATTGGATCAGTCTATTGGATCAGTCAATTGGATCAGTCTATTGGCTCAGTCTATTGGATCAGTCTTCTGGATCACTCTATTGGATCAGTCTAGTGGATCAATCTATTGGCTCAGTCTATTGGATCAGTCTATTGGATCAGTCTATTGAATCAGTCTAGTGGATCATTCTATTGGCTCAGTCTATTGGATCAGTCTATTGGATCAGTCTATTGGATCAGTCTATTGGATCACTCTATTGGATCAGTTTATTGGACCATTCCATTGGAGCAGTCTATTGTACCACTCTATTGGATCAGTCTATTGCATCACTCTATTGGATCAGTCTACTCTTCAGCTCTTGTGTTTTGAATCAACACTGTAAAGTTATTACATAAAATACTATCTATCAGTTATGATTAGAAAGAAGTGTAACAAGTAATTAGCTATACATCAGACACGAGATCATCAGACACAAATCAGTGCGAGTAGAAAATGTTGAACAAGTAATAGTTGACTCACAGTGGACTAATGATAAATGCAAATGGTCGTCGGTGTCGGTAACCTTTATTCATGAAATGTAATTACCTCATTCATTGTTCTCATTCATTTTAGACACAGCTGCTTTTAGACGGAGCAAAGACTATGTTATGCGGCCTACTCGTACTTGGACTTGGTCTGTATTACAGGCTACAATCAGATTTGCAAAGCTTCCCAACCACAGTGGGTTTGAACATTGTCACCGATTACCTTTTTCCCTTAGCAACGACACTGGCATGCTGCGGAGTCTTTATGGCTTTCTCTTACATACCTACACTATACGGATTACGGTAAAGGCACAAGGTGAGAAACTTGCATTCAAAATCCATTTCCAGCAATAAAATTGCGCAGCAATATTGTATTTTATAATGCATCGATGCAATATGTCTAATACTCAAGAACACTATTAAATAAACGAGCCTACTGCATAATATAATATAGATATATATTTCGTCTAACCACTATTCGCCCATTAGTAAAAAATATACTACTCTTTGGCATTTAAAAAGACAGACTGGGAACTGGTAAGACATGTAACAAACAACTGGGCACAACTCCTGAGTTGAAGCTGAAGGAGGAAAACACCTACTATCAGCTTACGTAATTTCAGCTTGAACTTTTGCTAGGCATTTTTTTATAATCTTTTGTAGAAAATACTTGGTGGTGTAGGTGTATTTTGCGGGTTACTGATGTTTGCCATGATAGGAGTGGTTGGCTATTACTACCCTCGGCTACCGGATATGAGAAGTGACTTTACACGAGTGTCAACGGCCTACATAAAGCACGAGTACAGAAATGATGAAACCAACAATAACGATAAAACATGGAATTCATTGATGTCCAAGGTAGATGGTAAAAAGTCATACTAAGAATGATTTAGATACTGATAGAATATTGCACCATAAGAGATGAGACTAATTAAGAATACCATGTCACTAGAGTAGGGATGAGACTAATTGAGAATGGTGAAATAGAGTGCCAATGAAAAAGGGATGAGACAAATTGAGAACACAATGTCACTAGAATTTGGAATGAGACTAATTGGAAATGGTGAAATAGAGTGTCAATGAGGAAGGGATGAGACAAATTGAGAATACAATGTCACTAGAATAGGGAAGAGACTAATTGAGAATGGTGAAATAAAGGGTCACTAGAAAAGGGATGAGACAAATTGAGAATACAACGTTACTAGAATACGGATGAGACTAACTGAGAATACAAAGTTGCTAAAATAGGGATGAGACTAATTGAGAGTAGTGAAATAAACTGACAATCGAAAAATGATGTGATTAATTGTGATTTGGAAAATATAATTTAATGTGATGCTAGCACCTCAAAGATTCAGTCTTGTGCTGCCACCTCGACCAATGCAATGCATTATTGTATACATGTATAATTGGTGGTCAACATTGGACCAATGATATACAGCCCCAAAGGATAGCCGACGGCGCTCATATGGGCGGGGTTTAATGATGAAGCTCTGTTGGGATTAACCCGAACACGGCACCCGAACAAACAAATATGCTGAATAAAGCACCTCGTAAATTTACGAATATTATGAACTATAGCGGTTGTTTTACTTATCTGTTGAATTCATTTTTTTGTCAAATAAATATAGTATCCCAATATTGTCACCGTTATGATCAGTCAGTTGCCATTCACAAGCATTCGTGATATTAATAGTCACAATCGTAAAATAGCTCAAATTCGGTTTTGCATTAGATTTTGAGTATGAAAACTACACTGCACAGCTTTGCCTGCTGTCCCATCTTATTGGCAAGGTAAAACAATGTGAAACCGATGAAAGACTTTGTCATTTTATATTACGAGTGGCAAAATATTAATCAAAAACTAGAAAAAAAATGCCATTGTTCGGGTAATTATATTCAACTTTAGGCATATACTACGATCTTTACTAATTTTAAAATTACTAAAAGTAGGTAATTTGAAATGTTTTATTTTGATTAGATACATTATTTTGGTTAGGTATTACCCCTACATTGCAGAAATTCAATGTTTGCTATTGTGACCCGCGGGGTCTAATGGCTGAATAAGCTAATGAAACGATAACAGCGATTCGTGTTTTCTAAAACTTAACAAGGCAACGCGACCGCCCCGCGAGAGTTGTGTTTGCTTTGAAACCCAGGCTAGCACAATCCTAATAGAGCTCCATAATTAAACCCCGCCCATATGATAGCCGTCGGCTATCCTTTTGGGCTGTATATCATTGATTGGACTGATAACAAAACAGTTTTAAAGTTCATGTTTAATATGCATGAGAAAATAAAAATTGCCGCATACGTAAATTGATTTAATTTAAACCGATTTACTCTTTAATTGAAACAATTTTTGTTCTTCTGATTAGTGACTACCTGTCAGCGAGCTGTAATTTAATTAATCAATCAAGTCAGGTTTTGCTGTCCCTCAATTATATATATATATGTATATATATATATATATATATATATATATATATATATATATATATTGAGCAGTTCACAATCATTTTTAATAAAAAAATGTTTTACATATAGTACCTTCTACAAAAATAAATCTATAAATAAAAAACTGTTGGTATATTGTGTCATAAACACAAAAATAGCAAAATAAGGATTCATCAAAATGGGAACAGCTAAGATCTTGAGGCGAGTGCTCAAACTCCCAGGTCTCTGGTAGGAGACCCGAGTTAGAGCAGAATTTACCACCCAAACGGAGTATCCGGGGTTTCCTCTTTGCACAGTCTGCATCTAGGATCGTCTCTAGTGTGATAGATTTTCGTTTGGAGTTGCCTTGTTGGGAGCACTTGCTCCTGAGCTGCCATGATTAGCGACTCTGTATTGGCCGTTAGGTTTCCTTTGTTCAGCCACATATATGTCTGGTGAAGATCGCCAACCTTAGATATTTGTTGGTGGTAAGCACCATGAAGAGGTTTCGTGTGCCAGTCAATTTCCTCATCATCAGGGCGTAGGTCCGTTGTAAGAGCAGCCGATTGAAATTCAGCTAGCAACTTATCTGAGATGGCCATGGAGGCTGTATATGCTTTGATGCTTTGCTCCTCCTCTTTCACTGTCTGCTGTACACTTTTGAGTCCCCTACCGCCATCTTTCCTATCAAGATACAATCTAGTAGTATCAGATTTTGGGTGGAGTGCTCCATGCATGGCCAGCAGTTTATGAGTTGCTATATCCGTTTCTTTGATGGCTTCCTCAGTCCACTTTATTATGCCTGCTGGATATCTTATTACTGGCAGTGCGTAGGTATTTATTGCCATGACTTGGTTCTTGGCATTGAGCTGGCTCCGTAAGACCTGCCGAAGGCATTTCTTGTATTCGGTAATGGCTTTGTGACGTACCTCGGCTTCGTGGTTGATGTTGCTTTGCATAATCCCCAAGTACTTGTACCCTTCTTCTATATCTTTGATGGTACTATTTGGCATTCTTAGGCCATTTGTGAGCACAGAATGGCCTTTCTTAAGAATTAGCCTTCCACATTTCTCAATACCGAAGGTCATTCCGATGTCCTTGCTGTATACCTGAGTGAGGTGTATTAGCGAACCAATGTCCCTTTTTTTTTTAGCGTACAGCTTGATGTCATTCATGTAGAAGAGGTAGTTTATCTTGGTGCCACTCTTAAACTGGTACCCATATTGAGTCTCCTCCAGCATATTGCTTAGAGGGTTTAGGCATATGCAGAAGAACAGCAGTGATAAGGAGTCACCTTGATAGATGTCTCGTTTAATTTGTACACTCGCCAGCTTTTTGCCATTAGCCTCCAGTTCTGTCTTCCATTTGGTCATTGACATCTTGATGAATGCCACAAGAGCAGGGTGAACATTGTACATACTGAGGCACTCAAGTATCCAACTATGGGGAATTGAGTCATAGGCCTTTTTGTAGTCAATCCAAGCCATGGCAAGATTGGTTTGCCTTCTCCTGCTGTCTTGACAGACACTCCGATCCACCAGTAACTGATGTTTAGCTCCTCGGGTGTTGCGCCCAATTCCTTTCTGAGCATTGGTCATATAGTGACTCATGTGCTCTTCCAGTTTGTCTGCAACTATTCCTGAGAGCAGTTTCCAAGTGGTGGGCAAGCACGTTATTGGTCGATAGTTTTTAGGAATCGGCCCCTGCTTTGGATCTTTTATCAGAAGTACAGTTCGCCCTTTGGTCAGCCATTCTGGATGGTCACCTTGTTCTATTAGGCATTCCATCTGCTTAGCCATTCTAGTGTGAAGTGATGTCAATTTCTTTAACCAGAAGGCTTGAATCATGTCATGGCCAGGTGCTGCCCAGTTCTTCATACGCTGCACTCTGCACTTGATGTCCTCTTTGCTGATGGTGAGTCCTTGCTGGGCCACAGTGTGTTGATGGCTCTCTTTAAGCCTCTTCAGCCAATTTGCCGTGGTGTTATGAGTACCACTGCAAATTGGCTATATATATATATATATATATATATAGCAAAATATAGACATATTTACATATATTTACACAAATATTTATATATACTTATACATATACAATTTGGCAGTTTCGTTACATTAGAGATTAGAGGATAAATATGGGTATGTTGAATTCAAACATCAATTTAGAGCTACTCATTTTAAGAGAGTTGTTGCGTTGACAAACACTTTGATAACTTCACAATTGTATAAGTGCAAATAAATAGCTATTAATGGGACAAATGTTGATAATCAACTTCTTAACAAACACTGACGTAAAAATTGAACAGCTTGATTTGAGTAAGCTTGACAGAGGGCTCAAGGGTAGGTTGGATAGTTTTAAATCAAATTTTATGTTATAAGGCTATAATAGCTGTCGACTGAGTCATGATAGCCCAATAAACCGAGGTCACTTTCAGGATTTAAATGCAATTGGCTCTGCGTGCAAATTCTCTTTCCATGACTTTCTGCTTTCCCGAATTGTTTATTCCTTTCTTAACAGTTTAGCTGCTGCGGATGCACAGGCGTTGTCGACTTTGTGAATTCAACACTTATATTGGAAGGGAAAAGAAGTTTACCAAGTGCTTGCTTCTTCATAATTGCTGATAACTCTGTAAATCAGAGTGGATATGAAACTCACAATGATACATCATCTAACAACACGAATCTACTAAACAATAAAGGTTGCGCTGAAGGATTGTCACAATATTTAAACGATAATTTTAATGACATGAAAATATGTTACATTACGGCAATACTTAGCGTTTTTGTATCAGCTGGTCTGGCGGGCTGCTCTGTCTGCCAGCTCAGAGACGATCCAGAAGAACAATTTGTTTGCTGGGAAGGGTAAAAACTTTACCCCTGACCCTTTAATACTGGTAGCATTAGTAATACGCTATCTCTAGAAAAGCCAACTCATTACAATGCAAAAAGTGGAGATTAGCAACATCACACAGGTGCTACAAACCTTGGTCTCAGTGGATCTATCGATCTCTTTATACAATTTTATGCAGTAAAGCTATGTACTTGTTCTCCTCATTAAATACTGGAAGATGATGGAGATCTTTGTGAAAGTTTTTTTTAACTCAATTGTATTCATAATTTATTTATAAATTAACAATCCATACATTATATGAGATAAGACCCTGTTATTACTCAAGTGTCAATCAACATTTAGCTATATTATATTAATCAACATTTAATTATATTATATTAATCAACATTTAATTATATTATATTAATCAACATTTAATTATATTATATTAATCAACATTTAATTATATTATATTAATCAACATTTAATTATATTATATTAATCAACATTTAATTATATTATATTAATCAACATTTAATTATATTATATTAATCAACATTTAATTATTTTATATTAATCAACATTTAATTTTGCCAAATTGTGAGCAAACCATTACTTCAAAGAAGAAATGTCGTACAATACTTGCAACACTGTTATTTTTATTCAAAATAGTTTAGATAACAAATAGTAGATGGAAGTACATTAAAAGGTATGTACATGTATATAAATACAAGGGTAAGTACAACAAATAGAGGGCTTTCAGGTCTCTAGGGTGTGAACAAACTCATCTAGTATGCTGCTGAATGATGGTTAAAAACATTTGGAGAATCACAATCTTTACTATAATAGGTTCTGTGTCTCTCTGTCTGTATGCAGCCACACTAAGGGAGTGGGAAAAAATGTTACATCGTATGGGATTTGAACACACGGCATTAACAGTGGCCATTGTTACAATGTAAGTGTTGCATACCATTACATTTCGGTGAAATGACTCATCACTCAACATGAAAGACTGAGATCCAACAATAGCAGAAAGCTCAGCATAAAGCAATAGTATTTTTACTCAATACCCAAACCTAAGTTTAAAGGTTGGAGCATAATAGGACAACTCCCAACTATGATGCAGCTATTCATCAAATGAAGATGAATCTTTGGTTCATAAAATGTTGACAAGCAACGGATTAAGAAAATTAGTGTACTCACCTGAATAGTTTAATACTTATTCGACAGATGTGATATTTCAGCGTATTATTTTCTTTGACATCTAGTAGGAGTCATTGGCAGAAGCGAGGATATGTTCCGGTATGACAGACATTAGCAGCAGCAAAAAAATGATATTAATTCTTTATGTAATTTATGTATTAATTCAACTAGTAGTACATGTAGGAAAAAGCTTGCAGTAGCTAATTCAGGACGGAGCTTAAAACGAAAGCTAAGCGTTCAAAAGCATGCCTAGCATTGACATATGCATACATAGAAATACAACGGAAGGATATGCAAGAGTAATACACAAAGATATGGGTTGAGTATCAAAACATAACCTTAGTTTCACTATAAAAGGGCTAATGACTAATGATAACCACTCGATGCGGCTAAGGAAGACAATTTGAATGTAGTCATCGGTGTGAAAAGTAGCACAACTCCAAACATATTCAATGTTTCACAATCAAACAAATGTACGCTTGAAATTCAGCTTATAACTAATGTGGTGTGCAGCTGAGCTATTCAATAGACTACCTGCTGCACCCGAAGAAGATCATATGAGAAAAATGTGGATATGTCAAAGACAAAATGTGGATATGTCGAACGATGCATTTAAACTCATTGGCAGATAGAAAAATGAAAAAGGTAACAAAGGCTAATATTACAATATCTTCACATGTGCCTACAACATCAATTATACCTCAACTAACACAGTTAAATAAAACCAAAGCTGACTTGAATATGCTCTTCGCCTTCATGATTATATCTAGGTCGAACAGACTGGTTAAACCATGGCGACTACCGTTGAACTGTAGCACGCTTATTGCAAACGGGTGCGTAGTAACTCTGTGGTTATACTCTGTGCCGAACCTCGCTATTGGTTGTCGATACTTTGTATGAGAGCACGAATCTGTCGCTCGAGCTCGAGTATCATATCATCCTCAGTGTTGAACACTCCAGTCTTGAGTAGACTGTCTCGCTCATCTTGCAGCCTCTTCAATTGCTCCTCTACCGCGGGGTTCACTTTACTCATCTCTGGCTCGGAAACTTTCTCAGCCTTTTCTAGAGCAGTATGGGCCTTCTGTTGCCTGCCAGATAGACAGAAATTTCATACAGCGTGTTTTTACAAAAAACAATTTAGAAACTAGCATTTCCATTGATACCCGCTTTATTGCATTAACATATTTCTAAAAATACTTTTACAATGGTTACTGTAATGAATTATTATTTAGTCAATTCTCTTCATTTGTCGATATCTAGGTAATTTCTAATATCCATTTTATAGATTGGCATTAGAAATTAAATAGAATAGAAAAGACATCACATGTTTCAAGACAAAACATTTTAACTTTATAATTTCCAGCTACTGAATACCATAAGACTATTCAACTCTAGAAGTCAGGATCGTCCACACCGGAGATTTGAGGATGCCGAAATTAGAAAGGCATGTGGAGGGATAGCAACCTGCATCACTAAACATTTATATACAGAGAATAATTATTGGAAGGAGATATCTAGGTGTAATCGCTGACGCAAGAGATTGCCTGAACACATGATCTGATGATGCAATTGGTTGTCTTGTATAATAGCACTTAGCATTGCTAGGATATACTGTAAAACCTATAATTAAACGCCACCTCCAATCGACAGCCACTATAGAGGAAGGGTTGAAACATAGAGCGCCATGGCGTTCAATTAGTGGTTTTATGGTATGTAGCAACAGATAGAAAGCCCATTAGTTTATCTTGGAGTTATCTATAACAAGTTAGAAAAATTAAAAACATTTAAAATGATTTTCAAACTAAAACCTTCACAACTGACTGTTGCTAAACTTACAAATATTTTAAAATGATTTTTGAAACGAAAACCTTTGAAACTTAATATTACTGTTAATAATATCCTAAAGAAGCTGCTGACATTGTAAATTTATAATAATAAACAGTGAGATGAGGTTAACAACCGTCTGAAGTATGGTTCTATCACGGTGAAACAGTAACTTACAAACTCGTGTCAGTGTTTAAATTGCCATGCTCTATTTTTGTACTAAGCCTGGGAGGGTGATAGCCTCCGCTCCACATAATGCTAATACTTTATTCCTGTGGTTGTTTGCAACAGTGATGTCTCACAGGCTTTGATGTACGATCTTTTTAATCAAATGTGCTCTCAAATCTCACTTGTAACTAGACACTACCAATTGGCAATCTTTAAAAGCCACAAGAGAAGCTAATCTACATGATCATGCACACTACTACGCGGAAAAATAAAGAAACAACAAATAGAAACGGCAGCACGCTGCCTACTGAGGACCAAAGCGACAGTAAGTCTCCAAGAAGTGATGTTCCATCGTGTGAGATGGTACACAGACAAGTACAGCGAATTTTCATCTTTGAATGTTAGTCGATGTACAGTCAAAGCAGCCGAGTGTTAAGGATGGCCGAGTGTCAATGATGCGTTGTAGAGCTCAGCCTATTACACAAAATCAACCCTACACTAACGGAGCAAGTCGCGCCAATATTTCTGCATGACGCCATAATTGTGTCTCTGAAACGCTCCTTGCTTGAGGTACAGAGGTGACACGACTCCACACACCGCATGTAGCAATGAAAAATGATTAACAGAGTTCATTTCTAAGTCGTACTGTGCATCGTACTGTGCATCGCACAGACCGACTCATTGCCATGTGTAAACGAACTGAACCTGTGATGAAACAACGGCCCACGAGAACTCAACAATGCCAACCAAACTCTCTGCTAAAAAGGTTCACGTCAATTTTAACAGATTTCCACAGGCGAGCGCTCTGTGAGGAAGAAAGCCAGTCTAACGGAGGAATGCTGTTATTACATGAAACGCCGATGCACGTGTTAAACAAAAATTCTTGGCGCAGAATTATCAAATTGGCAAGTTCATTGAGCAAACTATGAGTTGCTCACCGCAAGGGAAAACATGGTGTACACCAACGCTCTATAGGTCAAAGGACAGTTTGTCAATGCATGCCATTTGTTGTTCGTAATCACGCACAGATTTCCGATTGTTTAAAGATATACTAAGAATAACAACAGCAATTTATGGTGATAGAGAGCAGACTAAGATTTATCAACCCATATTGTTAAATCCCATGCTAAGAATATCTGTCCTTCACACGACATGCTTAAAATTTAACAGTGGCTTGCTCCACCTAATTAGCGGTACAGTCAATGATTTGCTAGGCAGTCCACCTTCAAGTGTGGCTTGTGACAACTGTCTGAAGTATGTCATTGCCTTCCTCTCAAAGCTACGAATAGGAACGACCCCAAACCGTCTTATAAACATGGTAGTTGAGAACTTTTACAATGCCCTAAGGGTGGTGATTATTGACAGTCTGAGAAGAGCAACAAGATGAACTGCGGGTAGCCAGCGCCACTAGTAAAATTGAACAACATGCCGTGTTTGTAATATTGCTTCATAAATGAGTGATAAGCCCAAAAGCTTGATGACCTGTGAAGAGATTCTGCTATACTCAAACAACTTTTACAATGTTAAAAACAGCCGATTGACCTTTGGATTATCTGCTCTGAATTTGCGATCAATCGAATCCATGTAGTTAAATAACATACGAGTTTTTCAAAACATTGCATACCAGTTCTATGACATCATAATGACCAATCAATCACACAACAGATCTAGAGACATACTTTAGTGAATTGTCAGCAAAGATAGAAATCTATCACCTGATAGGTTAGTTATCACTGAGTCATTGAACTTTCATACAAAGGTTTTATTTCGTCTTCACAAGTCGGAGTTGTCCTCTGCTGCATAAGAAGCATACAAACCTAAATCTCTGTAGAACTGACTTCAAGACAGCCTAAGAGTCTAACAGACAGTCTAACCAAAGATGGGACCAACAAATTTAACAGTAAAAAAAAGTGATATAATAATAAATGAGTTCATTTAATAACTTCAAGCCATTGACTGAAACTGCATGGCCAATACCAAGTGAAACTAACTATTACCATACTGTTACGCTCAATAAATGCAAGTGAAAATAACTCCTAAATACTACTAACAGTTTATGTTTATCTGTAGAGACAACAAAGTTATGCAAAACTTTTTTGTACTAAAATAATAATTTCAACTCACAGGCAATGATGTAATAAAAAGCCTTACCGATTTATCTCCTCTCGTATATCGGCGAGCTCTCGTCTCTCCGACTTCACTATTTCTCTCTCTTCCGTTGCAAAGAGCCTTTGCTTCATAATTTCCAACTCCTGTAAAAGAGTATCAGGCCAAAGTTTGACAAACCAACAGCTTCTATTTGAAACATTTACTGCAGCACTGCGGTTCAGGTTAAGCCAATTAAGGAATTAATCACGAGAAGGAATGCCCACACCAGTGAGGATATGGGAACTATGACTAGAGAGAGGGTTAGCGAGGCGTGACAACATTGCATTCATATAATGCGCTCTCCCAGTTTATTATTGTAAACAGGAGCGTGTGAGCATTCAAAAGGTAAGTTTGGAAGAGTGCGGTACTAGCTGAGGACTACCATCTTCTAACAGATTTGTAAGTTTTCTACTAACTTTTGAACGATCCGTTGCAGAGAGAGAAATAAGCTTGAGCATTGAGTTTTCAGTTTGTTTAGCGCTGTTCATCATATGTATAGCATTTCCTGAACAAAATTAACTCGTTCTATTATAACTAAATGTTGGCTTTAGATTGAACCAGGGTGCTAAAGTCTTAGCTCGGTGCTGCCACTCCGCTGCCGATGTGCAGTTACATAGTACTGACGTTCAGTTATGTGGTGCCGATGTGCAGTTACATAGTGCTGACGTTAAGTTACATAGAGTGATAAGATTAGAAAGGTTTTGAGATCGTTGGCACAACTTTGGTAAAGGCTTATGACTCTTTCCATAACTTTCGCTAGTTGCACATTAACTTATGCAGACTGCACGTATCCCCTAGGCCTAAGGCTATGTTGAAAATAAACCTTCACAACTTGGGTCATTATATACAGAATGAACGCATGATTCCACTGCATTTTCACACATTGAGGATCAATTATTAATTAACTATATGGCATAATAATATGAAGGTTTTAAGCTGTGAAGGTTCTTCCTAAGATATTTACTTGTAGTAAGATCTGGCCTATGAAGGCCTCCGCTACCTAAGAAATCAGTAATCTTTCAAGGACTGAAGATTACTACAACCGATATTTAGCTTTTATATATAAGTGTTTGTCTCAGTGTTTGTCTGTTAAACCCTGTGTCCAACTATAGCAATTACAATCTATCAATGAAAAACCTGCACAGAACTGGGTTTGATCTCAGAACCTTGAGATCTAAAGGTGACAAGCTTAACCATTAAGCTACATGGCTTGAAGCGCTTACTTTTGGTTAATAACTAGCACTGTTGATCGTTACGGGTAACGATTGTAACGTACAACGCCAGGCATTCGGCTAGTTTGATATACAGTATCAAACTTCCTGCTGTCAGTCGATAGCAGTAAACCACCAGATTGGTCAATAAAAGTGCCCGATGAGCTGGGGGAACTTCTGAATGGTAAATTATCACCATGCAGATGCTACATTTAGTTTACATTTAGTTCCCCCAGGACATCTGGCACTTTTATTGACCAATCTGGTGGTCTACTGCTATCGACTGACAGCAGGATGTTTGATACTGTATAATGAATTGAGACTGCATATGATTTTCTCTGACTAAACAAAAATGTGACTAGAATTATTCTATCAAAGAAATAACTTTCACTATGAGAATATTTTTTAAATATAGAGCTGGAGTGTTTGTTACATGTACATGCACCGGACTGCATTGATAAGAACTAGAATATGACAAGCATTCCCGACAGTCTCTCTCTGACAGCCATAGCTAAGTACACACAAGTAAACACGAATGAAAGTTCTAGAAAACAAAAGATATGGATGAACGTCTCAACCTGAAATCAGTAACGGATTCGCTTGAAAAGCAATGTAATACGTGTTTGTCCATCACTTAGTCTGTGAAATGGATGCGCCTTCAATTACGGTAAATGAATTTTATATGCTCTTTTAATGTTATTGAAAATAATAACTACGGTATAAATATTTTAATAATTCAAGCACGATAAAGGAAACACAAATTCTGTGTATTACAGTCACTCTCTCTGATTTGAGACCTTTTGTTCTGGGAAACCACTAATATGTAGACCATGATGAACCGCAGCAATTATTTGAATGTAACCTGATTTATATTTAGCGATTGATTCTACCGTTATTAATTTCATGACTTTAATTCTCTAACTTTCGGAGTTAAGGAAATTGAAAAACGATCTAATATTCACAACCTGGTGTATGTGCTCTTTAATTATCTGACATCAATAAACATCTTCACTCCAAATGTTTACTAAATATAACATTTCCAGTAATTTTTTCTTTCTTTGTGATATTGGTTTTTTGGTACCAGATATTGATTTCTGTTATCATCTTTAAACTTGAAGGTGTTTCATTTATTATCGGCTAAATTAAAAGATATTGAAAAATTCAAATTTTAATGAAGTTTTGATATATGAATTTATAAGACGAGCAAGACTTCAATAGTTAATCTTGTGTGTGGCAAATAAGGATTTATGGTTTATGCTTTTAGAAGACCATTGTTATTCTCCGGTGAAGAAAATTAACATAAAAATGGTGAGATTAATTTGCGAAAAAAATTTATTTTCTGTCAAACCAATTTCGATTCATTGCACTAACTAATATAGCAGGACCCACTGCTAAAAATAGCAACAACGCCTACAATGCATGTTTTTATTTCCATTAAAAGAAGTTAACATGTAATATGAACAAACTTTGCAGAATTTAAATTTACTAGTACAATATAAATAGCATCTCACAACGTTTTATTCCCTTTAGTCGACGAATAATTTGAAAAAAATCGCCATATTTGCCATTTTAAAATTGACTGTTGTTCTAATGGAAGGATATGCTCTTGTTTTGCAACTCCCACAAAGCGATCTCGATCTCGATACATAGCATCAACTGACATAGGACTGCTACAATGGGGGCCCTAGACAACTAAAACAATGAAACTATGACAAGCATTCCGGACAGTATCACTCTGGCAGCCATAGCTAAGTAGCCATGAATGACAGTAACAGCAGACAAAAGTGCTACATAAGGACACAGATGAATAACTCGACCATAAGACCATTTATGCAGCTATAACTAGCGGCATAAATAATGCAGCTAGTTATATCTACCTGTATTTGCTTCTGGGCATAGCGCTTAGCCTCAGCGTCTGAAGTCTCTTTCAGCTTTGCATTTTCTTTGAGTGCCCGACCCCACTGCTGCTTATAGTGAGCTTTCGATTTATTGGTTGCTTCTAGTTTCCTCTCCAACTCGACCTAGATGAGGAGTACCCAGTACAAGTACACATTGATCATGCATACCAGCACAGAATTTATTATAATCCATGATCATATAATGGGCAGTGCTGGTCACGGCCACCCAATACCAGGGTAGATACTAGCCTAATTAGGCAAGCGGCATAAAACAGAGAAATATGCTCTAGTATAGTCATTGATTCACTTCCAGCAAATGAATGAAAAACTACTTTTAAAGATGAACTTAGTATTTTTTATCAAAAAGTATTGATATTTTTTATCATTTGCGATTGTTTTTAATGTTTGAGGTGATCAGACTGCCAGGATGTTTATAAAATTAAAATCAACAAAACTTTATTGCGGTTCAAACGCTTTGAAAAAAAATTTGTGCGAAATCATGTCACTAGTTGTTATCATTGTGATAGCTGATATTGGCTATTGCGTCCACGTAGCAGTGTCACACATCTCTATTCTACCAGTCGCTTTGCGACTATAAATGTCATAATCGCACGTTCACTTGCTCTGAGTATCTTAATCGCTATATTAATTCATGACAATACACCCTCCTATCAACTCTGTTACAGACCCAATTCTTGGAATATTAAACCATGACAACACTTCTATCAAACTGATGAAAAATTACACTGAGACGTAAATTTCAAAGTTTGTTTACAAACGTGTGCGAGAGAATGCTGAAACATTGTACAGTAATAACCTTTCCATATTTTGATTTATGTTTAAGCTTGCCTCCTCCGTTTGCTCATTAAAATTCAAATTAATTCAAATGCTGTCGACTACGCCTTTTCACTGCTGCCATAAGTACATCAGAATTTTCATAGACCGCATGTCTAAGACCTTTCTTCAAGAGGCAGCAAGTTTACCTTAGACTTAGCAGAGACAGGCTTAGCATTACAAATTTATTAACCTTTACTATAATAAGAGCCGTGCCTGTCTGGCCGTGCAAAGCCACATGATGAGTGTTAGAACAAAGATGTTTCGCACTGGAATCTAACTCACGATCACCAGTTTTGTGGACAGGCGTGCTAATCACTGCGCCACGCGACCTCTGCCATACTATGGAATGATTGTGCACAGACTTATTACACTTGACAATCTCTCATGGCTCACAGGGACTGCCCATGTACTAGTGAATTATAAAACCTAGGAAGAACGAATCTATTATTGAGTGATAGTAACACGATGCCTGATAGAAGCCGATGTTGTTTTACTGCGGACTGTTTAAATGTTTGCAGCTTTTTTAGACAAACCACTGAGTGAGCAGCGAGCTGTCAAGCCTATCTGACATTTCCCTAAAGCTCCTGACATATTCTAGTCTAAATGAAGCCTTGACCACAAGAAAGCAAAGTGTTCAATGTGTATAACAATGTCTACAGATCAATTTGGACTAACATTTCAAAGGTTCAGTTCATAGGAATGGTATTAAGATCAATCTCAGTCAAGCTAGGCTTTGTCAAATGCCGACTTAGTTCCTATTAGTTATTCATGAAAATCGGCTACTGCTACTAGTCGGGGAAAGTTACTATTGCTGTTCACCTTCTTTAGAATGAAAAGTACCATCTGTCACAGTTTATCTTTCCTGGTACGCTGGCAGTTCCTGAGAGATAATCATGTGTAATAACTATGTGCACAATGATGCCATAGCGTGGCAAAGTGGGCGCGTGATTCAGTGGTAGTGCGCTTGGCTACGAATCCGTAGACCTGAATATATGAGTTCGAATCCCATGCTGTGTAATAATTTTTCTCAAAGCTCTTCACGTGGTGGCTTCAGACAAACAGACAGACCTCTTATTATGGTAAATATTGCTTTCAATTTACTCACAGAAATATGTTGAACTTTTCTTGAACTTTGGAGGAAGTGAATATCAGTCAAAAAACATTACAGTAAACATTGATCAGTTATCGATCAAGTGTCAAATATACCGATTTTTACAGCAGCAGAGCTAAACTCAAAATTAATAAATCCCTTTAAACACATACCAAGTTGTAAGATACTTATATGGAATCGCTAGATTTTCCACAGTTATCTGCTGTGACCTTGTGAAATTCGTGACAAAAAGCTATTGATTGAAAATAGCATTAGAAGGCAAAATTATTTGATATAGAATCTTGCTAAATGAAGACTTATTCAACATCGCAGGCAGATGAAGTATAAGATCAGTGTATGTGATTATTGCTTCCTTAAATATTTGAGGACTTCTACAGGGCTTGTGAAAATATTGACCACGACGTGCTTAGTGAGAACGCGCTGGGAGTATGAGAGAGGGAGCAGTGTGTTTAAGGCCGGTTCACGCTGTATCGCCGTATCTCGGCGTTGATACCACAATACTTCGGTGATCGTCGATGATAACGATGTTCACACTATCACAAACCCATCCATGTTTTCATCAGCAAATAATTTGTGACGTAGTGTTCTCATTTTTCTCTTCAATTTTTTGCGAAGAGACCTTTTTGTTTTCGCATGCTTGAATCAAATACTAATCCCGCAGCGGCGAGTATCGATGATGAACGCTGAAAAGAAAATGCTGTCATTCGGCGATATAGTGTAAACCAGTCTTTAGCTGTGCAAGAAATAATGTAATCTGGAGTCAAATAAGTTACTATATATTGTATGTTTAAAGCATGCCAATAGGCCTACCTAGCAAAGTATTGGTTTCAACTGATTGAATGAATTGAATGACATTGGTCATCCACATAACAATCAACAGTACTCACTTTTATCGCTTGGCTCAACATTATTATATGTTACATTAGCTGAATGCAGGCGTTGCACGGGTAATACACAATATACGCAGCCAGACATACACGCAGACAGACAAACAAATTGAGATATACATTGTATATATATATATACATAGATATTTATATATATATAAATGCATTAGCTGAATGCAACGCCTGCATTCAGCTAATGCATATATCGGTGTATTATTATTGACAGTTCCATGTGTTGAAGAATTTTAAAATCTTTAAAATAAATGTCTATGCATAAGTCTTCTCAAAAGATTAAAATCTTTCTGTTTCATCGGAGCTCTATTATTCGTAGGAGACCATGAAGCATGGAACCAGAGTTACAATTATAAACGTATATCTGCTAATCTGACAGTTGAATTAGTTGATATGATCTTTTGGTGTACATTGCCAGTCGAATAGCCTTTCACATTTCGTTCTAGCAAAAGGTATCTAGGTTTCCTTGGAGATAGTTGGAAGTGCTGTCCAACCAGCCTGAACATTGTAATGATTTAAAAGAATGCTTAAGCTACATGTAGATATTTCAACTCATTACCTACTCTATATATATATTTATATATATATATATAGAGTAGCTAGCACTATACCATTTCCTTCATAGAAATGCTTGCCACCACTATGACGGTTTTGGAATTCCTCTTTGTTAGTACAATATTTGGGTCCGCATTCTATAGCTTCCTTGTCACATGATAGCAAATATTTTGTAATATTCAAAATTGAAATTCTGTAGCAACCAAATGTTATTTGGATCCGGTCGGTCGTGAAACGGATGGATGCAGCTCGAGGAGTGCGTCACTGCGTAAACACCTCACTCTAGTTGTTATTGTATGTCGGCAGACTCGTTAAATGTCATTTGTTGATGTATTGGCAAATTTTTTGTTTAAATTAATACATGATAACTTGTGACCATAGACCGACTACAATAATTACAACATGATTGCATTAATAGCCAGAAAAGAACACACCACCTCGAAAATAACAGTAGAATGGTGCAACACAGATATAGAAACGTCCTTTTTCTTTTTTGGCCTTTTCATATCAACCAATCAAACGCTCTAGACAAGTGATAGTCATGAGGATGCGTATAAAACCTGATCCAGCTGTAGAATTTTCGACTCCATTTGCACTTTACATTTTTTGATAGATTCATTTTTAAATAAACTAGTACCCTGACAGTCCCGTTCCCGGGAGAGATCATCAAGTGTGATAAGTAAGTGCACAATTATTCTGTGACGCTGCAAAGCTGTCTAGTGATGCAGTTGGTAGCGCACTTGGCTGCAAAGCTGGATATCTGAATTCAATTATGTTTCAATTTTCTGATTTCAATTTTCTTAGCATGGCTCTGGACAGCCGAACAGCCATGGCTCTTACTATAATAAAGATAAAAAGTAAACCATTATTATTAAATTTTCAATAAATTCTATACAAAACACAACATGTTGTACTGTTTGGCAAAAACCAGTACTGACAGCTTCTCATCCATGTAGCAGCTCATATATTTTAGTACCCTTGTATTTTAGGAGCCCTTGTACTTGATATCCATAAAAGTGGTCATCCATGTTTGTGACTAAACAAGTCACGACTAACCGGTGATATTGCAAATAGGGTCTAAACAGCTCATTAAACAAATGAAGTGTGCACGCGCATTTGGCAACCGTTTCTCATTTAGACCTAAATAGATTGGTTGTCAATAAGAAATATACAAGAACATGACACAATCAACTGCCATGACCGGTTACAGATCATAAATTAACTTCCTCATGTTTCATTACATTGACTAATAGAATGCAACACACTTGTTGCTTATGTCAATGACTGGGTAAAGAGATGAAATATCTACATGTAGCTTAAGCATACTTGTAAGTCTTACAATGTTCAGGCAGGTTGGACAGCACTTCAAACTATCTCCAAGGAAACCTAGATACCTTTCGCTAGAACAAAATGTGAAAGGCTAGTCGGCTGGCAATGTACACCAAAAGATCATATCAACTAATTCAACTGTCAGATTAGCAGATATACGTTTATAATTGTAACTCTGGTTCCATGCTTCATGGTCTCCTATGAATAATAGAGCTCCGATGAAATAGAAAGATTTTAATCTTTTGAGGAGACTTTAATTTTATTTACGCATACACAATTATTTTGAAAATTTAAAAAAAAATCTTTTTTAAAAAATTAAAAAAAAAAAATCCTTCAACACGTGGAACTGTCAATAACACCGATATTGAGTTGCCATTACAAAAATTCAGAGCTGCCGGTTGTAATTGCTACAGCAAACACTCAACTCACACCGTATAAATATAGTAAACTTTCATTTCACATCATGTTAATTAACAACTAAAAATGCAAAAGTTAAACACTATAGTAAATGATTACTGTATGTAACTATTTGTAATGTAAATGTATTATGTGAGTAACAACTTTTACATGAGATATCATTGAAGCGTGGAGAGACAGTAAATGAGAGATATGCAGAGTTCTAGTTGACCTCGTGAGACAGACATACAACTTAGATTAACATCAAATTGTGTTTAACACCTTCAACATCTGACACTAATGTTCTGACTATATTATTATCCACTCTGGTTACTAAACCTCAAAGTAGCTGAGGAGTAGTTAACCAATCTGTCAACCATTGAAAACTTACCATTTGTAAATGGAACTTTTTGAATATATCAATTTATGTGAACTTAATCATGTCTGAATCAGTTTAAGAAGCGTGAGAATGATGTGTGTGATCGATCTCTCAAAGATCGAGTATCATGTCTGCAGAAGATGTGCATGTTTGAAAGACGATAGTTGCACAAACTATGGTTTGGCATGTTTACACAGATATGATTTTGGCTGGACATGTCACAGTCAGGGACAAGAGAGCCTTGACGACTGGAGACCCAGTTGCAAGAAACAATTTAAAGTTGGATGTCCATCAAGTCACCACCAGTACCCTTTGTAGGGAATTGAACCCCCAACCTGCTGCATACAAGCAGCCACTCTAGACCACAGCTGCTCTCCTAATTTCATGACCATGTTTTTTTTTACAATAACTCCAGCATTCACTCTTTTTTTCAATAAATGCAAGTCATGATAATATAGCTTTATAGGCATCATGGAGCGGAGATGATGCATAGGCATTTCTAAAGAATGAAATGCTATGCAATAAATCTAAGACACACAGTGAATTATGTTTATTTACATACTGAATCAGCCTTGTACTGATATAGTATGTAGATAATACTTATTCTTATAAATGGATAATCTTATATGTAGATTATACTTATAACAGTATTATAGTACTGAACAAATACTTTTATTACATTTTTTTCAAGTATTTCATTGCTCCGTGTTATCCAATCTTTACAATGACACGAGCATCTGTTTTAAGAAGCCACTGCTATGTACTCCATATAACGCATATACTGATATAATCTCTAACATATCTTTCCTTCTGTTTTAGGTTCCTTGTTGAAATTTTCAACCTACCGATTGTTTCTCAAAAAAAAAATTGCTGAAGTGCAAAGTAGGCCAACAACCTGTTCAATAACACGCTTACATCAGTCTGTAACTCTGGATAAAGATCATACTCAGAGTAAAGACAGTCGAGCCCAAGAATGTTCATTTAGAACTTTTTCACGGAGACAGCACTGCAGGGTATTGAGACGATAACCACTATAAGAATCTAAGCTGAACTACAAAGCATATGACAATCAAACGACAGCGAACAACAAAATCAATGAGGATTATTACAAAACACTTACGCGTGATAAGGCACGCGTGCACCAACCTGAAAGCATAAACAAGCCTGAAGACACTCGGACAACTCTTTACAATCTCTGAACATCTTCATGAAACGACACTACTTGCTGCAAGAAAAAATTACTTGCCCTGATGCATGCTGCGCCAGAGAATTTGTCTGAATTATGTCGGACAATAGACCGAATGTGGAAGAAATCATCAAGAGTGCAACATTTGGGACTATTATGACAGCACTTATGATTGCAGCGCTGACAGGAAATATACTCTGCTTCAAATTGACAAGACGACTCCTATGGAATAAGCCTTCACTCGCCCTCGTACTCAATCTTAACATGTCGGACATTATCGTAGCCTGTGTGAGTTGGGTCGGGTTTGTGTTTCAACACATCGCTATATACAGTGGTCTAGATATCCATGTTATTATACACAAAGTTTTTTGGTCCATTCTGATTACACTGGCAAATGTGACGCTGCTCACTCTGGTCGGCCTCGCGTGCGACTGTTTTATAGCACTGAGATGGCCTTTGCACTATAAGTCTATCGCCACATACAAGTCAGTCAACATTTACATCGCTGTTATATGGATCCTTTCCATTGTGGCAGGCAGCAGCGACTTCATGGTTGCTGCCGGTAAACACCAGCCTGAAAAGACTTTTTATGGTGACATTATTCGTGATTCAATGGTGTTTACTGGAACTGATAGAAGAGGTCTTGAAGTACTCATAGCATCGCTGACAATGCTCATATCAAATACGCTTAGTTTCATATGCCTGATGTTAATGGTAGGGATGTACGCATACATTCTGCTCAAAATCCGTCGTGTTCGCATAGACAATACGTTATCGAAGCAGGGAGGCTTCAAAAGTGAAATAGCTGCAGTGAGAACAACGGCTATGATCTTTACAAGCTTTCTACTCCTTTGGCTTCCCACACTGATAATGAACATCCTTTCCATGACAGAACCGAACTATCTCTCTGGGCTGAGTTACCTGCAGGCATCAATCATAGGCTATACAGCGGACAGTTTACTTATGGTTCACTCCATCGTTGACGCTTTCATATACGGGGTTCGTATAAAGAAAACTCTAACGCGGCACCGAAAAAGTCGAGAAAGTCAAGCCGGGTTTTCCAGAGCAAACACAATTAAACGGAGAAACAGTGACTATGATACTACCCCTCCCGAATACCAGGTAACTGTTTCATCCGAGTAGACATCAATCATGTTTCATGTGACACGAGAGGCAGATAAGCGTCAGAGTTATGATAGCTTACAAAAATGAGCTAGAGTTTATAGAGTCATGGTGCAACCGTTTTATTTTTGTACTGAAGGTGTTATTTGAATGTGAAGTTGGTTATTTTTTACTTCCACTGAAATGCTTTCTGAATGATGCAATGAAGCATTTGTTCATATTGTAAAGTTAAGGACATGCAATTTCATAGATTCAGTAAAAACGACGGTAGAAGATATAATATTCAGGCAATCTTAAATGTAGCAACTCGTGATTTCCCTCAAGGTCAAATTGTCTTCCTTTGAAAATGAATAGAAGAGTACTATGTAAAAGGTATAGCTCTCATAACACCACTGTTAGCACTTCCTCATGCTTTGCCAGTTATGACTGACTGAGTTCTACATGCCATTACCACTGCTAACATTACTGATCCTTCTAGAACAATACAACTAGCTTCATTTTCACCAGCTTGAAGTGAGAACTCGAGGTCGAAAAATCAGAATTTCTATTGATGGTTGCTTGAGAAGCTATTGAACTATTGAAATTCGTGATTATGATTTTCCAAGATAACTAGACCACACTATCATTGCAATGTTAATTCAATCACATTGTTTATGCAAAACGTAACTTAAATTGCTTGTTATTTTTAGGAAGTGACGAATGAGACAACAACTAGTGATTACATGCAACGCCGGCACTCCACAACTTCCTCGCTGCAGACTGGAACTAGTCGTAATATCGAGACCATCGCCACCATTTCGGAGACAATAACAAACCAAACTGAAAATTCAAACAGTTTATCAGATGATTCTGGAATAAGCTCTCCGCAGAAACTAAGTCCACAATATCAAGTAAAATTATACAACAATGCCGGTGAAAGTACACTAGCCAATCATAGCGAGACCATTTCAGACAAATGCACCAGTCTGACTCTTTCTGACTGCTACAGTACCAACACCACTGCCGACCTCTGCAGATCAGCTCGCCATTACATGAGTATCCTTGTCACTGAGAATAGTGATGCTAGCCTCTCCGAAGAGGAGTGCTCTTTTTCGGAAAGGACTAGTGCTAATGAAAAAGCGATGAAGACAAACACAACTCTTCATTTCAACCAAAGTGTAACTCAATCTGTTCAAGCAAATATCAGTACCCGTGCAAGCTCACCTTCAACGGAAGACAATCCCAAAGCTACACAACAAGCCAAACCTAGTCAAACACTGATAGTACCAAAAGAAACGAAGCCCTTGAGGTCATCCTTGAAGATGAGCAAGTCTGACAACAAATCTAACAATGTTTTAGTAGAATCACATGTTCGATTTTGTTTTTCTGATGAACCAATCACAGACAAGATACATGATTATAAAGAACAACATTCTTTAGACTCAAGAAGAGCCTGTAAACAAACCAGTGACCAAAAGTATTTCACATCTGATGCTTCCAAAAGTATATTGACTGTTACAGTAGACAAGTCACCTCCAACTCCTGAAGGGGTGCAAGCCCAAGGCAAATTTGAAAAAAAACCTGGTGGACGAATCACTAACATTAGGTGAGTCCTCGCCAGATGCGAGCATACCAAAAGAGCTAGTCAAAGATAACTTTGTCTCTCAATAATAAAGCTAAGCTGTCTACAACACTTCGATCTCATCACCAACCAATGAGACTACTGCAAGCACCGAGGAAGGCAACTGTGATCTCTCGTATGCATTTGATTCAAAGACTTCTTTTAGAGGCAACCAAAAAAGTCTAGAAAAAATTGGCAGCATGACAGTGCATTATTGTACCAGCCTCAAACCTGACACCATTGGGATAACTTGACAAAGAGCCTCAGGTCTCTTCAATCAGCCATGAGAGTATAGCCACTGTACCACCCGTGACTTGGATCAATGTAATTAATTGTACAGATTAAATGCATCTGTAAATTATTTGTATAATGTATTTATTATTTAAATACATGAAAATCAAGGGAATACTATTCTTAGTAACCATCTGATAACAACACGCTTACTGAGATTTCCTCCCTACATACCTAGTACTTCAACGCCACAAATGCCAGTATATCTATTACAATGTATCTGTTAAATAACTTTCTTTCAGCAATATCGGGGCTTGTTTATAAGGTCAAATCTAGCTGGAGATGAAGAATTACAAGCTGTAACTCACCATGCTGTCCACATGACAAGCTACCAACGTAATGCTGCTTTAATTCCTATTAGGTGCTCCTCAATTCCACCCATGATATTAAAATTTTCAGTTTGTTGATATCTACATGAATGGATCTAAACTCTGAGGTATAGCTATTCCTTGAATCTAAGCCTTGAGGCACAGCTATCCCTTGAATCTAAACCTTGAGGCACAGCTATTCCTTGAATCTAAACCCTGAGGTACAGCTAATTCTTGAATCTAAGCCTTGAGGCACAGCTATCCCTTGAATCTAAACCCTGAATTACAGCTAATTCTTGAATCTAAGCCTTGAGGCACAGCTATCCCTTGAATCTAAACCCTGAGGTATAGCTAATCCTTGAAACTTGTTAATAATTTTGTAAATCAACTTACACTACTTGAAACTTGCGGTATAAATTTTTCGCTGTGTAAAACTGCCAACTAGCCTCCCATGAATCAGCATTACTTTTCTCAAAAAAATATCAACCATCAGACTAATTATAGGATTCTGTGAAAAACAGCGGATAAGCTAATTCCTTCCTAATGCCATGGAGCCTTAGATCCCTAATACCTTAGATCACGTCTGTAAGTTAAGGATTAGCCTAGCTTGTATACCGAATGAAACCCTGAATTTCACATGAAGCAGTCTTGACTTAATGAAAGTGAGCAGCCTTGGTGTAGTGATTAGTGCGCTGGCATATAATCAGAAGGTCAGTGGTTCGAATCACAGAAGGACCATGTTGTTAGGAAGGGCATCCAGCCACAATTGCTCTGGTGTCAATAATCTCATGAGCAAATGGTCACAATAAATTCTGTACCAGCAGGAAAACAATTTGCGATAGTGAACCCTTATAGGTGACCCCTAATAGTAAAGGCCGAAAGAAGAAAAAAATCTTGACTTAATGAGATTGAAGGCTTCTCCAGTTTATGATTAATTCGAATATGATACTTGAAATGACAAAAGCCAACAGAGGATTTGATACGTGTGACTTAATACACGTGACAGTGACAAGCAGGGCTCAATTTCAATCAGATGCTATCTATGTACCTATCTAAAAATAGAGATACTTATGGAGCTGTCAATGTCGATGGCATTTGATAGCACTTTTTTGAGGAAGAATTGTTATATCCAGGCCACCGACAACATTTGTATTAGATATCCTTCTTTTGAGTTTTTAAAATTTCCTATAGAGATGTTCGTAACTGTAAAAACTCAAACACAAAACTCCTCTTACCAACTGTGTTATAGCCTCAATAGCTATATGAAACTATGACAACGCTGTTGATAATAAACAATGTGTCATATACATGTAGTTACATAACTAATAACAATACCCTTCGCTACTACTATATCTCGAGGTAAAATAGCAATAAAACAGCTTATCTCATGTAGTATACAAGTATGCTATGTATCACATGACTTTCTAAACTGATATTTATCATGTACCTTTACATTGTCTGTTTTGTTATAAATATATTCATACAGTTCACAAAATCTGCCACATTTGGCCGTGTTTACAAGCATTTTCAAACTATCACCAAGCAAGCCTTCAATAATCTATATCATGGAATCCGCTAAGCTGGGCTGAACACTTCTCCCCACTTGCATATGACTAGTTCCTCATGCGTAAACAGTTTATCCAATAACTTGTGGTTTTAGCTAAAACTATGACAGATACTGGAAGAAAATCTAGAATAGGAAAAGTATTAGTACCTTTTCCAAGGTGAGCAGATTGATTTCAGACTGCAGTTTTATTTCTGGTCTGTTAGCCTGTTGTTCCTTGAAGGCTCCGTACTCCTTCTCTAGCTCCTTGTATTTTCTGGCGGCCTCATCCAGCTGCAAGTGCCTCTCATAAGTATTCCAACAACAAAAACAATACTCTTAAGGAGCATATCTGGCTGTCTGTTCGCCTGAAGTGTCCGAATGTTAAGATAAAAGATGACATCCATTGAGACTCGAACTCACTACATTTACCTTGGTAGACCAACACTCTAACACTGGGCCAATTGACTGCCTTACACAGTATGGAATAATTGTACAAATATTTATACTCAGTAATTTATAGGCATAACTGATGTTTCATGGCACACTAGACCGCCACTGCTACTAGTAACCCAACAACAACAACAACAAAAACAATAACACTAGAGAACTGAAATCAGCTACTCATAATACGGTGGTACGGAAATGCGGTAGAAAACAGTTGCTCTATCTGAGAGTTGAGTTTTAAACCAAAGAGAACATTAAAAGGAAAGCCTACATGTGTATTATTACAAAAAATTTATTCAAAGCCAAAATGGAGACAAACACTTCCAAAAATATACCCGAGACCAGAGGTCGGCAACCTTTTCCACTCAAAGAGCCATTTTCCACAGAAAAGAACGCAATGGGAGCCACAAACCCCTTGCATATTTCAAATTAAAAAATAAATACCATATGTAACTTTTTTGTTTAGCTTTTAATGTTTTTATACAACGTCTACATCATAAAACGTAAAGTTGTGGCATGTATACCCTAGGACACTTAAGTATTCGCGGCATCTAACTTTCGCGTTTTCGCGGAGTCATCATCACGCGAAAAATTCATGCGCGAAACTAAACTATCATAACGAACTAGCGAAAATTCGAAATTAAATAGCTATGTTCTACACAGGCCTGTATTCACTGGTTGCAAGTTGGGGGGCTAATGTTAGACGACTAGTTATGAACATCTGGGGTGTGGAGAAGGAGGGGGGGGGTGCTGTAAGCTCCCAACAGGTTTCTCTTATGTAGGGCCTCAGCCGGGCCTCTCACGTGATGTTTTAAAAAATTTTATTGGCAAGTATCAACATTTTTCTACTTTTTGAGATTTGCTTTGTTTTAGCTGATGTGACTGACAAAACGTTTTAAAATTAAAACAGGCAAAACTTGTATGCAGTTAAAAAGCTCAGAAAGAAGACATATTTTTCTTTTAAGCGTTTTAACAAAGATCATTTTTGCCGATTTTATTTCAAGTTCATTAAGTAGGATATGGGCAAGCAGATGTTTGCTAAAACTTGATATTTTGCAAACCTTTATAAAAGTCGTTAACAAGAATATTTTGCCGCTGATGAAGATAATAATGACGCCTAAGAACTACTAAAAGTTGATGTTTGTATCTATGGCTTCGAATAAAGTGATATTCTACAGCGATAAAAACCTTTCTATAGCCGTTGGTCTATGAAATTCCTAAAAAGTTGGGGCGTCTTCGCCGGCCAGCTGTCCAAGGGAATACGGCCCTGTAGTTCATTGATATCCACAACAAAATCGTCATATTAGAAATGCAGATAATTTTGTGTGTGATTGAGCTCATTGGGAAATTTCTAGTAAATTCGTTAATACACCGAATGAGCAGCATGGCAAAGCAAATTAAGATAACAAGTTTTTTTGGAAAAGCCAAGACAAACGAAGAAGATGATGATATCAGTTTAGTCACCGAATTTGTAACTGATGAGGATGAAAGTCTGGTAGGTGAAGTCATACAATTAAATAATACTTATTGTAGTGATGAATTTTACTGCCAACCAAAAACGATAACAACCCTCACCAGGTCCAACCATGTTATACAGTTCTGGTTGTGATGTTGGTTGTTATCTATTTTCTTTTTTATGAGACATGTACTGTATTTGATTTTTTTTAAATTTGAAATATTGTGAACTCAAAACGTGCCATGGCCATCGCTTGCTATAAATACTTGAGATCTAATACTGGTACCATATCGGTCACGACGGAAAGGACCGAGACGTCATTGATAGTCCAAGAAACAAATGGCAACAAGCGATCACGTTGAATTATCGATTTCTGCCATACATTTATACCTGCGGGTTACAAATACAAACTAGTCGCAAATATAAAACTTTTTTTACTAGAGGACCGGACCTGAGGAATCTAATTTGTTTGTTCCACTGTATTTATTTTCACATCACTATATTTTCGCACTCATCAGAGCTGCAAAATTAAGTTGCAGCGAAATTTTACTCTGTGTGCTACTCACGAAACTAAATACTAGCGAAATATAAGTGTCCTAGGGTAATGATTTAACAGCTGAGGAAACAAAATTACACTTTTGCAAAGAACAATAAAATAATTTCAGTGGTTTTATTGGCAAATAAATTGTTACAAAATGTATTACTTGTAATAGTGTTGTTGTTTGTCAGTAGTGTTGTTGACGATATTGCAGATCTAAGTGGCTGGCCAGCCTTACTAGATTTCTAATTGTTTAATTAACCTAGTTCGTTGACATAATATCAGAAGGTATCTTCTAGCGGTCTGGCCTTCCGCCTTAGTACGTTTTTCGGTACTTTTATGTTACAGTCAAGTGACGATCATGTGATCGTGTACTAATAATACAACATAAATAATGGCGCATAGCAAGCGAAAATGTTTGATTTATCACCATATTTACATTTTTTAAAGATTATATTACAAAATCTAGTGATAAAATTTATATATTTTTATGAATTACTTGGCATATGGTAAAAAAAGGAGAAAATTCCAAAGTCAGAGGGAGCCATAGCGAGGGGATAAAAGAGCCGCATGCGGCTCCGGAGCCGCAGGTTGCTGACCCCTGCCCTAGACTAAATACAATTCTAGAACCATAAGCTAATCAGAAATTTCTGAGTTTATGGAGAGTGAGTTAAAATGAGCTAATATCAGGGGTAATAAAGTAGGGGTATCAGAAGATGAACTATTTTATCTAAATTTCTTGTACTTCTATGAGCTAATAAGAAGTCAGCGACAGACAGCCAAGCAAGATCAAACGCTTAGGAACCAACATATATATATATTAGCATACAAATCACACACAATTGTCTTTAGAAATTTACCTGTCATTCATAAAAAATCTGAAAACAGCTTACCTCTTGCTTTAGCCTAAGGACTTGTTGTTCACAGTCATTCACTTTGGCCCTAAAATTTAGTAATACAATTTGATATCTCAGATATACACATTTTACCATAAAACCTACATGCAGCCAAAAGATAACGGATCAATGTCCATTAAAACATGTTACAGAGAAAACAGGCTTAAATTGTTTCTCTAGATTCCTTGTTCCAGTAACTATTTGTGGGACCAGATGCTAGATTTGGGTGGACTTTTTCACAATAGAAAGGATAGCCTTCCAAAAGGCAGGAACACACACATACCTCATCAATAGGTATGCAGATAGGATATTCACATTTCGGGAACATTCGTTATGGGAACGATTTTTCAAACCATGAAACTTTACTATTTATTAAAAATAAACTGATTGAAATTCTGCAAAACCATTTGAAGAATCATTTGAACTATGCAAACTGTACGCTATTAACATACAATATATATATTATATTATTATATATATGTATACCAGAATTTCCACATTTGATCTACTTCATAATCTCAATAAAATATTTTACTATTAAAATATTATCATTTATAAAACTCAAAGAGTAAATAGAGGTTTATCAAACTAGCGGAGAATCGTCTGCTCCACGAGAATTGAGAAAAGTCATAACTGCTCGGATAGTCAAACGAGCCGCGTGATACTCACCTTGAAAGATGTAGCTTATGTTCGCATTCTTCCTCAAGTCTCCGAGAGCTTTCTTTAAGGTCCAATAACTTTCTGTCGTAAGTGTGTTTCAGGTCTGCCTCCACACGCTGTAACTGTAATATGAGGTTCAATAGTTTTAGCTAGTCAGGGATCTTATTGTAGCTCTCAGCACACAAAGACAAACATAAAAACTAGATAGAAATAACAGCATGATGTCTTCTTACCTCTTGTTCCTTTTTAGCAATAGAGTTCTCTCTCTTGCTCATTTGGTTAACCATCTTCTGTAATTCCTGCTGCATACTGGTGTTCTCTCCAATCTACCAACGAATGCATGCTTGACACTAATACAAGATGTCATGGCAAAAACACATTTAGAAAATTATTCAATAAGGAGACCAAAAATCAAACCTTTTTCTTGCAGAGCAACTCTCGTTCCATGTCTCTCTTTCTGAAGTCTTCCGTCAGTTTTGCTAGAAGTCGATTCTCCTTCTCCCTGAGCTAAGTAGCAAGATAAGACAATCCCAGTCAAAGGTTGTAACATGTCAGTCATTCAAAAATGAATGACTATAAAAGTAGGCAAAACAAGCCTTTCACAGAGTATTGAGTTATGTGAATTCAATCATTATAACGCGTCCACAGTTATGATAGTATGATGGTCACACATGGTAGACCCACATGGTGGACACACATGGTGGACACACACGGTGGACACACATGGTGGACCTTGTCTTCACCATCAATTTTGCTCAAAGAACTTATATACTATGAACAGGACCAACAAAGTCTAAAAACAATGTGCATATGTCTATCTTGATAGTTTGTTGACCATTTCAAAACACTAGTAGCCACAATTTACGTAGCTTGGGTCCTATGCAGAAATAGTACTCATCAGATGAGCGTGATGCAGCAGTGAAAAAGACAGCAGCTTAAAAACACTATCTATATGTTCTGGACTAGTCATAACTGAAGTTAAAATTATTCGATAATAAAGTTGCACATATCATTTTGAATAAGCGAAACCTCAGCCATCATTAACCAAGCAGAGAAACCTTCTCATAATAGCTACTCTAAATTCTAAAATCATCAGATACACTGGGACTACAGAAACACACTACATACTAGTCACCTAGTGAGTGAGCAGCAGGAATTCAGCTACAGAAAGAAACACTATTAGCGAGTAAACAGCATGAGTCCAGCTACAGAAAGAAATATTACTATTGTGTGAACAGCACGAATTCAACTACAGAAAGAAACGTTACTAGTGAATGAGCAGCACAAATCTAGCTACAGAAAGAAACACTACTAGTGTGTGAGCCACAGGAATCCAGCTACAGAAAGAAACACTACTAGTGAATGAACAGCTTGAATCTAACAAAAATAAATATTGCTAGTGACTAACGGCATACATCCAACTACAGAAAGAAGCACGGAACATGAGCACCCCGAACATATATAGTTACAGAAAGAAAAATTCACCATTGAGTAACGAGCATATATACCTGCTGTTCAAACAACTTTTCTTGTGAGTCTTTCCAAATCTCAAGTTCCAAAGCTGCCTGGTACTCCAGGCTCTTCTTAGGGTTCAATAGAGGAGAGTCGACTCGCTTCTCGGCAGCCGTTTCCTGTTGCACAACCAGCTGAGCTGGTACCTCACCAAAATCACACAAACTGCATCGAGCACACAACTCTGCAATCCTGCAGCAGAAAAAGAAGCAATGATTATAAAGTGCTATTTACCAACTGTATAAGTTGCTACTAGGTGTACGCTTAGCTACCAGATACAATAGCAAGTCGATCCCCCGTCAAAAATTTTATCTAGATAAGCTAATCGTGTGCTATATGCCGGCTATGTGTTGCTCAGGTAAAGTTGATGCAATATCAGTACTAGTTACTAGTAGATGGAAGAGAGTGTGTCAAACATAAATCTTTATTTGCTAGCTTTAAGCCTGATAGCTAGTTACAGTAAGACAGCTTGAATACTATACAAAGGCCAGCAATGAGACCCACCTTCTTCAAAACAACAATGAGTTATATTTATAATTTATAAATTTATATTAACATTTAAAAAGGATAACAGAAAATAACACACGTAGACAATGAGCACCAATGTACTAATGACACTCTCTGAGTGTCTCCAACACTGTACAAAACTTACTGGCTATTGGTTGCATAAACAGGAAGTGACATGGTCTGACTGAATTGATTGGCTCTCTTATCATGAAGCTGCAACAGAACAGACAATAGTTAATGGTTCGTCAGCAAGCTCTCGAATGTATAATTGTAAGATGGCTAACATCTCTCTCCCATCTATATACATTTACACATGTACAGAGCTAATCTGAATCACTCTAGTGGTATTTGCAAAAGTTGGGCAGTAATTCGGACTGACTTCGATACCTATATTATTTTATGAAATACTGAAAGAAATTTTACCCGCAATCACTAATTTGCAAATGTTTGACAAGCTCACAGGCAGCATGAGAGTTTTCAAATAGAAATAGCAAGAGATTGTCCAGTCTTTACTTTAGATAAATTATGTATCTTTGTTAATTGATTACATGTAATGCTAGAAAATAAGTTGAGCAAATATTCCAATGATTTTTCAAATATCTCGCGAAAGAATCGTCGTAGCTATATATATATATATGTAGCTACAGTATCGCAATATATCGGCAGTAATCCCAAAATACATCAGTGATCGTCAGTGATAACATTGTTCACACTATCATAAACACGTATGTGTTTACATCAGCTAATAGTCTGTAGTATAGCATTATTATTATACAATGCGGTGGGTAAAATACTAGTCCTGCAGCAACCATCATGAAGGAAAAGTAGGTCATGCAATCGACGACAGCCAATCACCATTGCCATTGTGGTACACATTACACGGAGTGTCGTGGATGTACTGCTATTGGATGTATTAGGAAAGTTTGACAGGCGCAATCGTTCTCGATATATCTACTTTGCCTTGATTATGTCATCAGTCTATGGTTCACATGGTTTACGATTAACAACAACCTTATCAACAGACCGTAGAAGTGATGCTAATAAAATCATCAGGAACCTGGGAGTGTGTGACAATCTCAGCTTTGCAAACAGCTGGAATTCGGCTAAACAGGTCCATTAAAGGACAAAAAGGCCATGTGCACCCGTTAAACTATTACTTCCTTACTTTTAAATATTATTCTATGTATTTTCCAATGATTTTAAAAATATGGCCAATTATACCTTCAATGATAGTGGAATTCGAAATGTAAAAATGGATGATAAGACTTCATTTTTACATACTTAACCATGAGCTACTAAAGTAGTCACTATTTTATTAAGTTACCTAGATATCACTGGCTACTAATATACTAAGGTACCTAGATATCACTAGCTACTAGCATACTAAGGTACCTAGATATCACCAGCTACTAGCATACTAAGGTACCTAGATATCACTAGCTACTAACATACTAAGGTACCTAGATATCACTGGCTACTAGCATACTAAGGTACCTAGATATCACTGGCTACTAGCATACTAAAGTACCTAGATATCACCAGCTACTAGCATACTAAGGTACCTAGATATCACTGGCTACTAGCATACTAAGGTACCTAGATATCACTGGCTACTAGCATACTAAAGTACCTAGATATCACTGGCTACTAGCATACTAAGGTACCTAGATATCACTGGCTACTAGCATACTAAGGTACCTAGATATCACAGCTACTAACATACTAAGGTACCTAGATATCACTGGGTACTAGCATACTAAAGTACCTAGATATCACTGGCTACTAGCATACTAAAGTACCTAGATATCACTGGCTACTAGCATACTAAGGTACCTAGATATCACTGGCTACTAGCATACTAAGGTACCTAGATATCACAGCTACTAACATACTAAGGTACCTAGATATCACTGGGTACTAGCATACTAAAGTACCTAAATATCACTGGGTACTAGCATACTAAGGTACCTAGATATCACTAGCTACTAACATACTAAGGTACCTAAATATCACTAGCTACTAGCATACTAAGGTACCTGAATATCACTAGCTACTAGCATACTAAGGTACCTAGATATCACTAGCTACTAGCATACTAAGATACCTAGATATCACTAGCAACTAGCATACTAAGTTACCTAGATATCACTAGCTACTAACATACTAAGGTACCTAGATATCACTAGCTACTAGCATGCTAAGGTACCTAAATATCACTAGCTAATAGCATACTAAAGTACCTAGAAATCACTAGCTACTAGCATACTAAGGTACCTAGATATCACTAGCTACTAGCATACTAAAGTACCTAGATATCACTGGCTACTAGCATACTAAGGTACCTAGATATCACTGGCTACTAGCATACTAAGGTACCTAGATATCACAGCTACTAACATACTAAGGTACCTAGATATCACTGGGTACTAGCATACTAAAGTACCTAGATATCACTGGCTACTAGCATACTAAAGTACCTAGATATCACTGGCTACTAGCATACTAAGGTACCTAGATATCACTGGCTACTAGCATACTAAGGTACCTAGATATCACAGCTACTAACATACTAAGGTACCTAGATATCACTGGGTACTAGCATACTAAAGTACCTAAATATCACTGGGTACTAGCATACTAAGGTACCTAGATATCACTAGCTACTAACATACTAAGGTACCTAAATATCACTAGCTACTAGCATACTAAGGTACCTGAATATCACTAGCTACTAGCATACTAAGGTACCTAGATATCACTAGCTACTAGCATACTAAGATACCTAGATATCACTAGCAACTAGCATACTAAGTTACCTAGATATCACTAGCTACTAACATACTAAGGTACCTAGATATCACTAGCTACTAGCATGCTAAGGTACCTAAATATCACTAGCTAATAGCATACTAAAGTACCTAGATATCACTAGCTACTAGCATACTAAGGTACCTAGATATCACTAGCTACTAGCATACTTAAGTACCTAGATATCACTAGCTACTAGCATACTAAAGTACCTAGATATCACTAGCTACTAGCATACTAAGGTACCTAGATATCACTAGCTACTAGCATACTAAAGTACCTAGAAATCACTAGCTACTAGCATACTAAGGTACCTAGATATCACTAGCTACTAGCATACTAAAGTACCTAGATATCACTAGCTACTAGCATACTTAAGTACCTAGATATCACTAGCTACTAGCATACTTAAGTACCTAGATATCACTAGCTACTAGCATACTAAAGTACCTAGATATCACTAGCTACTAGCATACTAAGGTACCTAAATATCACTAGCTACTAATATACTAAGCTAAACACTCAAGATGAGGCCATTTAGTTTTTAGACTGGAGCCCAATGAAGCTGCCCACCTATTGTACCAACTTGTTTTTAGACTGGAGCCCAATAAAGCTGCCCACCTATTGTACCAACTTGTTTTTAGACTGGAGCCCAATGAAGCTGCCCCTCTATTGTACCTACCTGAGATATGAAACACTTACCGTGATTGTCTGAGGCTTGACAGAAAAGAGATGGAGAACAGGTAGAACAGCTTTACCAAGGAGACGATTGCCCGACATCTGATCATACTGCCAGAGTTCAATTTCAAATTCCTGCCTAGTGACATAGATACACAAATTAGCTAAAAAGCGACTGAAAAATGATGAAAATGCTAAAATTAAGGTTGAGATAGTCTCTTAAGTAAAGCATCTTATATTTTCTGTTAAAAAACTTTTACTTACTGACTGAGCATAAGTTTAAGGTCCCCCAATGACATAGAGAAATCCATGGTACAAAGGGAATTTGAAAGGGTTTGCTCACTGCCCCTCCTCACTTCTATGGCTGGATGTGTGGTAAATGGGGCTACACTGCCAAATCCTGGATATCTATACCTGTACACAGCGATAGAGAAAGTTATCAGTGGGCACAGCTCAACAAGTTAGTGTAACAAGTTGTCTGCGCATGGCAAATGACACGCGTGCCCTGCAAGTGGGTGGGTATATTGAGTGCCATGAGCAGATAACTCCGCTCCACTCAACACTTCAGTCTGCACAGAATATTGTATCAAACACCAACAGACAAACTGTAAATACCAGCTATAAACAAGCTGACAACAGAGTTAAAAGACAGCAGTCATTGGTTAACCTATGTATTATACTTGACACAGTTTAGCGATGAAAATCGTGAAGTTTATAGTCTCTACAACATTTGCATGGACTACACAGTATCTTTGTAATCAACATCTTTTATACACTATGTTTCTATAAGGCGGTTGATCCGCAAGTTTTTCATCATCTGCAAGAAGGAAACGGCAGAAATCAGCAGGTCAAGCGAGTTTTGTTAGTCGCAAATTTTTATCAAATGTTTCATGTTTGCGAAAGATGGAAACGACATGTGCGGATGACATGTGCGCACAAGCTATTTCATTTTAAACATTTTCCAAACTTCAGCCTTTTTTATTTTGATTTGAGCAGTTCTGAATGCGCCATTATGACCTTTGGCATAGAAATCCTTATCTTTTTAACAAAGCGCCGACATTAGTCCAAATGTGCAGTGACATGCTTATCGCACAGCAACTCAATGTGTGCACAACTCCAACTCTGCATCATCCCTGTCATGAAAGCATAGTGATAGTAAGACTTCTGCTACTTGATACATAATCACACACCCGTGTCGTTCAAATGATTTGCTGCTGCAAAAGGCGGATTACAAGAGGCCAGTATCCATAGAGTAAATCATTTACCATGGGCCTATATTTATAGAGTAAATCATACATTATAGACCTCTGTTTGTAAGCCAGGCAGTAGTTATAATATGAATATACACATAACCTACAACTCACTATCTCAGCTTCTCCACAATTCTATTAGACTACCAACTTTTAAAACAATTCTGTTCAACTTACTCAATAATTTCTGATTTATGTCTTTTCATTTTTTCACTTAATATTTCTTAATATCATTTTTTCTTTTTGAGATGTAATAAAAGGCATAATTTTGTTGATGATTACTAATAAAAATAAGAAGTTATACATATATAAAATATATATATAAACTTATACATATATAAAATATATATATTTACATATAATATATGCAAATCATACATGACAAGCTGAACCCTTCATTTTGGCAGACAATAATTATACTTGTGATGTAAAACTAATTGTATCCAGAAAAGTTTGTTGTTTAAAATCAAATGAGCGCAGGCTAGAAACTAATACATGTATTGAGTACAAGTATATATGTAAGCGACGCACCTAAGATAGACAAAGATATGGTGGTCAGTCAGCACATTGCGTATGGAGGTCAGCTGAAGGGTGAACTCAAAGTGATGGGGCTGTGTACTGAGCTCAGTGTGTTCAGTTGTTGTCGTTAGGCTGGGTGGGTCTTTAGCGCGCCCTTCTTTGCTTGGACTAGTTAGTACTAATGCTACAAGAAGTTTACCAAATAGTTTGACATAGTTTAAATTACATCATATTTTTTATAGATAAACGCAAACGAGTTTAATGCCACAAAATGTTCATACTCGTTACTACCTGGTGAGTTCTAACCTCAAGTATGCTATTAACAACATTTCTTGCCATTGAATAGCAACCTGTCACCAGTCGCCAAACTGACCTTGGAGATGGATTAGTAAACAACTCACACATCAACATCTGTATTGAAATACAGCAGTACTAGTGTAGTGACCGTGCCCCGCGTAAAATACAACGTTTTAGACATGTTTTATCGTCTGAGTGCACGCTGCGGTTTCAACATTTTCATTGCTGGTTCAGTAAATATTTAGAAGAAATGATCATTAAAGATTGACTCGCAATAAAATTCACATTACAGTTATTTGGTATCAAAAGATTCACCATGTCTTACTATGCCGTGTTGTAAGTGCAAAATATGGGAAAATGTGATTACAAGCTCTTAAAAGCTCAAAAATGAACAGTTAATCGCAGCCATCACAAAACCGCCGTAGACTAGAATCCCTTTCCAAAGCGGCTCAAATGGGACGTACGTAATTGAACAAGATGGTTTCTGTTTACACTTTAACGCAACCTCATTCGTTGAAATATTTTCACAAATATGCATATACACATTCAATAAAACCACGTCTATTGTCCTTGCGGGTCTATTTCATCATCATTGTAATTATGTCACTTTGAGCACTGATATCTTTAAACCTACTGTGAAAATTCATTCAATTTTTCAACCTTAGCTCGAAGGAGTACATATCGTTCTCTGATAAACATGATGAGCCTGTTGGTCACCTATGATAGTCAAAAAATGCTGCAGAAAATATTCACGCTGTTTGGCAGGAAGTATGAGTCACATGATCAGATTACGACTAGGCGATTAGACCAAGTTGAAACAAAACTGAAAAGTAGCGAGCATCTATATTTGATACGGGCTCTTCGGTAAAACCCAAAGGTTTGTCATAAACTAGTGCTACGAGAAGTTTTATATTGAGCCTTTTGTTGGCCTTTCAATTCACGTGGTAATATCATCTGTCAAAACAATAGCCAAATAGATTGACAACGTCAGAGAAATAAACTGATTCCAATCTACGGCGGTTTCATGATGGCGGCGATTAACTGTTTGTTTTTGAGCTTTTAAGAGCTTGTAATCACATTTCCACATATTTTGCACCTACAACACAGCAGAGTAAGACATGGTGAATCTTTTGATACCAAATAACTGTAATGTGAATTTTATTGCGAGTCAACCTTTAAGATTTATAGCATTACAAATAGAATGGATGTGGGGAGCTTTTGATGAGCTATTAGGTACATAATAATTGTTTTTTTTTTATTATTTCCCTACATATTCACGCATCCCAAATACATTGCAATTTGCAGTTGCCGCAATTAGGATCATATTTGTGGTTTTTCTTTTTATAATTGCATGTGTTTGATTAATTAACACTTTTATCAGTCACAAGGAATTCAACGTATTTACTTTTTTTTTAGCCTTGACGGTGATTTGGTTGGTCAAAGTTGAATGATTGAGTTTAGAGCGATATTTGTATTGTTAAATGAAATAAACTAGTGAAGATTTATGCCAGAAACTTCCAGTTTGCTACAAAAACAGTGAAAAAACTTTCACTGTTATTTTCTGTAAATGCACAAAATACATTTTCAGGAGTTTGTCTCCCCATGACACTGATGAGTCCTAATATGGAGGAAACAGCTGGTTTTCTGGAGATTGAGTACATGCTTGTACATAACTAAATGAGGGTTTATCTCCCCATGACACTGATGACTTTTAATCAAGAGGAAATCTGGCTGTCAGGAGATGGAGTACACGCCTGTACTAAATGAGGATTTATTTCCCCATGGTACTGATGAATCTTAATCAGGAGGAAACAGTTGGCTGTTGGGAGATCGAGTAAATACTTGTATAAATCTAAATGATAGGTTGTCTTCCCATTTTACTGATGAATTTTAACAAGGAGGAAACAGTTGGCTGTTGGGAGAGTGAGTTTATACATGTATATAACTATATTAAAAAGTGAGCTTGATATAAACTACATAACAGGCTATGGACAAATAAAATACCTTCTCCTATACTATGATTGATAATAATTCAACCAACAGATCAGATTTAGATTGAACTCGTGACATTAAAATCGTAAGTATACAAACAAGTGCGCCTAACCACTAGGCTAAGCTGATCTTACCATTTACGTTTACCCTATATATCCTAATTGCGATTGTATAATATCCTATATCGATTGCACACGCTAACTAAATATGCACTCTATTATTAATTAACATTACCTTATGCGTTTGTCATTGTTTAGAAATCTTTTAAAAGCTTATTCTTTTACCACTACCCATTATCTATTTTTTTGATTTGTAACTTTTAAATGTACCGTTTCAATTTCAAATGTGCCATTACACTACTATTTCGAGTTTTGGGAAATCTGTAAAAGCTAAAGACTTTTCACGTAAACAATTGTTTATCTTGAGTAGGAATTGTCTCTACATTCTCTATCCATTTGGTAAGACAAAATATCAGGCCAAAACAGTTCAATATCTCATTTTCTTTCTTTTGTACCAGTATCGAGAGGTACCAGTATCGTCCATCAAAACCTTGAATACAACGAGCTTCTGCTGCAACAGTACTTAACCTTTTTTATACACGCGATTCCTTATACTCATTGTTTACTTTTTCTCTCAATTTATTTAAGCTGCACAAAAGCACTTTTCTTATGGTATGAAGTTTAGTAATTAGAATGGTAACTGTTGTATGTTACATAAAAATAAATTTTCTGCGCAAAGATTTTTTTATTACCCTGGCAATGCTGGGCATTCATCTAGTAGTGTACAGTAATAATGCACACAGTGTATATAGTAATAATGTACATAGTATATATAGCAATAATACACATATTATATATACATTGTATATAGTAATAATACGCACAACACATACAGTGATAAGTTATATATACAGTATAGAGCACTCACGTGATTTCTTTACAGAAGGACTCAGTTTTGAACTAGGCTCTTCTGAATTAAACGTATCGCTATAGTCTTCGCTCGTATCTCGTGGAGGACTCAGCTTTCCTCGAGTTTCCTTCTTTCCAGGCTCTGTTGAGTTGGGGCGGTCAGTGAGACACATGCCACTATCGACCTGGTTGGCCAGTACCAGTGGCATCTCTCTTCTCAATTGAATTGATAGACCAATGACAGGCTTCTCATTGTGCACGTCTGCTGCAGGGTCCTTGTACTTGCTAGGGGCAAGCAACTACAATGAACAAATACTAGGAAAGCTTAATGAAGCAAAATGAATAACTTATCTAGTTTCCCCTAGCATTCTTCTAGAAAGAGACAGACTGTATGCGTGTAAGGGATGCCTCCAAGATCACGTATGATGTCTGCTTAGCATAGTGCAAGCAGAGGCTGTGTGTGTTTTCAATGTGTTGCACAACAACAGCTCTTGGCTGGGCTAGTCTGAGTGGCAAGGAAACCTCGACAACTGGAAACATGACCGGTTGCAGATTGAGTTAACTGTTAAGACACGACAGGATGACAGAGCGTTTGATCTTATAAACACGCATCCAACTCAAGGCTGGTTCACACTCTATCGAGGTATGTCGGAGCAATTATTCGATAACTACGTACTCTGTATGCCGATAGCATAGATGAAGCAACGCCGATACACCGAGAAAGATTGTGACTGTCAATGCGATAGCTCGCCGAGAATTCGCAACCGCCTGCACAACGTGCACCACCTCAGTGCTGATGGTTGGCCATCGCAGATTGGTCAATCTATATTTGCTACCATGACAGTTGCTGCAGGACTAGCATTTCATCGTTACAACGACCGCATCACATGATAAGAATGCTATGCTGCGAACTATCTGCTGATGTAAACACGGATGGGTTTATGATAATGTGAACAATGTTATTACAGACGACCACCAAAGTATTGTGTGATTAGCACCGGCATGCGGCTATATAGTGTGAATCAGGCTTTAGATTAGGAATATGAATAGAATATTAGTTTATATGGAGACTAGCTGAACCACCGGCGTTGCACAGGTAATAAAAAGGCTTTTGCACTGAAAATTTACTTTTAATCAACATACACAACATCTACTATTCTAACTATTAGATGAAGGTGTTTGTATCTTTCTGTGCTGTGTTTATCTCTGTGTAATTCATATTGTACCGACTGCAGTGCCTGCTACAGCTGCATAGTGTAATCATGTTGCCCATGTGAATTGAAGCATTTATTATTCTGATTTTTTCTGTATATATAGACCGATATATAGGCACGTCGGTTGAACCGAACAATTGGCTAAACCAGACCACCCACCAACCCTATTAGTCTGTTAGACTGTAGTATATATCTTATCAAATAAAACTTAACATAAAAGTATAGTCCCAAATCCTCACCTCAAAAGCTCCTTCTATGACAGCGGACTTGGCTAGCTGACTGTCAGTTCCGTGAAATAAGGATTCAAGGCTAACAGAAGCCCCTCCAAGTGACTTATCACCAGAGCAGAGGTGAAACTGCAACAACAATCTTACACACTTAGGATCTCAAAGCATTACCTTAGATTTGGATCCTCACTTCGTATACTGAATAAACTAAATAAGTTTGCTACTAGTATAGATGGAGTTTTCACCCTTTGATTCATGTGTGGACAACTCCCAAGTGAACAATTATATCATGATTATACACTATTACATATTAGTAGTTGGTTCACCTAATGCCACTCCATATCTACTTAATATTATTTATGACGATTGAATATCAGTTTATTTAATATCACTTGATGAAATTAACTTCATTAGCATAGCGCTATAAAACAGAATATCTGGAGTGAAAATATTTAGAATCATTTATCAATGTGCAGCTACGCAACTATTTACTATATAACTGTACAACTATAACTATAAAATAATTATTATATACAGTATATATATCCAGATTTAAACGAAACACATTAAACAGTAGCAATGTGCTCAATACAATGCAATCTCTAAAGTGACTGTGTGACCTCTCAACCCATTAAAGACTACATGATATATATCATACCTTCATGATCGAGATGTTCATAATACAGATATCTTGCAAGTCTAGCTTGAATGTTCATAACTGTCACAAATAATAAACTAATTTTTTATTTTACGATTTCAGGAGCTAGTTTTAAAATTATTTTAAACAGCTAGCTTGTAAAATATGATGCATACAACATGAGTTATACTAAACATTTTCGACTCTCAATTAATATGCCTGTATGAATGACTAGCCTGCTCCAGGAGTAATCTTCTCTCTGCAAGGTCAGTTTCTAGATATGAGTAAAATGTTTGTGGTAAATGACTATTAACGACAATGCAGAAATCTAAAATGCCCATATCATATCTGTTTATCCATAAATCATATATCCTTTACAAGTTGTTCATGTTTCGAGGGGAAATATTATAAATGACCGACACATAACTGACACGAGGAGTTATAAATGGCTTACACAGACGCAGTACAAAAAGCCGCACATCTGAATGGAGAGCAAGATGCATGCAGTTTAAGCTCAGCTTACGATTGCTTTAACATACTAATCTTTCAACGCAAAGTTCAAGGAACTATTTAACTCCAAACCCGAGGTAGCTTTTTTAGGACATGATGTTCAAAGTTTCTGGAAGCATCAGTTTTGCAAGTTAAAGTAAAAAGCGCGACAGTTAAAACTACAAAAAACTTAAAGCATATTTAAATAATAAAACTATATAAGTTAAGTTGGTTTAAACTTGACCTAGTCTAAGTATTTCTATCACCACATCTACCTCTGAACCTACACATAGCCAAGCCTACACTTCTGTTCTAATGCCCCTACAGTAACGTAACAGTAAAAATCTCTTCCTATTTATTAAATCTTTACAAACTTGTCAATTTTATCTCATTATATCTACTAGGAGCCTGACAGTCCAGTATGCCATGAGAGATCGTCAGGTACTCATGATATGATAATTGGTATGGTGGAAGTGTTAGTTTCAAGATGCTATGGCAAATATCACGAGTTCGAATCCCATACGATGCAGTTTTTTTCCAATCATTCAACTGTGGCTTTGGACAGTCGGATTCAGTTCTTATTATGGTAGACTAAGAACCCTGACAATCTCATGCACTGCGAGAGATCGTAATGTGTAATCAGTTTCTATGCAATATTCCACAATGAAGCAAGGTGGTCCAGATGGTTACCCGACTACTAAGCCAGTCGTCTGAATTCAAATCCCGTGTGATGCCATTTTTTTTCCCCACCATCCACTCGTGGCTGGACGAACATACGGACAAACAGACAGATTTACTACAGATTAACACTTTTTCTATTTCCTATCTAACTATTTACAGTACATTTATGGATTTATTACAGGTTTATGGACTGCTAAACTAATCACAACAATTACAGTCTATTCCTATTTACAGAATATTTGATCTATTGTATGAGTTTTGATGTGAAAAAGAAGTCTGAAACAAATTAAACTCAATTGTAGAAGTGTTACTGCAATGCCAAATATACACGGTATCTAAGCTGAGGACAGGTAAATGCATTGGCATAAGTGGTATGGTTCTGTATGGCGATGTTTTACCTGCAGAGGTTCAGAACTTAGCAGATACTGTTTGATGACAGGTAGACTAGTGCGGACACGGATAGACGCTCTTTCAGCTGTAATCTTTGGATCAAGAAGGTCAAGGAATTTCTCAGTCAAGACATCATTGTCAAAGAGTGTATAGAAAAAGTAGAATCCCTGAGGGTCTATTGAGATGTCCCTGCTATTAGGCATCAACTAGAAACGAGTATGAACAAAGACGCTTGTAAAACTGAGGGGCATGTGAAATCGGGGTCAGGTGAGGTTGAAATAGGAATTGCGATATATCTGTTTCAGCATGTCATTCTATTCAAATTGCTTTATAGATAGTCAGACAGCTTCATGTAGACACATACATAATATGTGAATATGTGACACATACATGTATTTGAACAAATACAGCCTGACTGTATTGACCACCAACAAAAGAGAACACAGACCCTAAAATAAAATATATTCTACATAAATTTTACTACAGGTGTTAATTTCTGAATATAACGAAACAGTAAATGAAATGCATGCTCTTTTGTATAGCACTTTTGTAAAATATCCAATTACTTTTAAAATATTAGTTTATGGGTAAAATTAATACTAATTTCTCTATAGACTAATAATTTAAAAGTAGGCCTAATTAGATTATTTCACAGAAAATGATATACACATGTACAAAAGAGGATGCATTTCTTTTATTGGGTTACCTTAATAAATTAAGACATATCAACTGAATGCTGTATATTAAATGTACCCGTAATAAACTTGATTATAGCAAATGTAAAATATGATAAAGACACAAACATTTCTGTCCTTTTTGCATCTACTAATTCTCGTATCATCAGTTCAGGCAGTATGTTGGAGCATTTAGGACACCATTGTTATTTATTAGTTCTCATGTTCATGTTGGAGCTGAACATGATCTCCAGAAAATGCAGTGAAGGCACCACATAGCTTTATACCGTTATATCTCATCTTTCAACAGCAAAGTTGATAAGCAGAATTAGATCAGACTTTTTCTATGTGCTGTAGTTACATAACAAATTTATTCATCAAATTAGAGCAGCAACTTTCTCCATTTAGTTACTAAGTACAAATATTTTAACCTGGTATGTGTGTGTTGTGTCAATCATTACCCTTCGTGACAGACACGCACGCACGCACGCACGCACACACACACAGTTTAGCTACTAAATACAGGTATCCTCGTCAGGTATTTCACCACTTGCCAACCAAATATGTCGAGTCAAACTAGCCAAAGGACTACTTACATCAGCTAAGTTGTGAGCGAAGGCGACAGTAACTGATAACACAAATATTTCCGTACATCTGTCATCTGGACCGAGCTGAAAGACTCCATTCACATCATCCAGTTGGGGCTTCAGTTGACTCACATCCACTTCGCTTGTGTTTATTTCTGACAATAGTCCAAATTTAATCGTAGAATAAAAAAAGTAAGCGAGGGATGTCCAGTTTCGGAAGTTAATATTCAGAAAGTGCAATAATAATATTAGTTCACACAAAAAGTCTATTAGAATATTCATCTGGATCAGTATTTGTAGAAGCTGTATGAGCTATATATGTAGTAAGATATGACTATATGACTTGTTTTATTTTTTGTTGATCAGAATACAAGAGAAGACAATTCTTAACTTCATTTTGCAACCAGTAATACCGGTAGACAATATTTAATGATGATGTTCGACACATGTACTGAACTGCTATACACACCTGCTAAAGGCATTGACTGACCACTTGGTACAAAGGTTAGTAACTTACTTATAACTGCTTGTAGGTGTCAAAAGAAAAAATAGCTTTGGAAAGTGTTGGTACATAACAGTTCAGTTTCTTCATGCTTTACCCTAGGGCAACCCCCAAATTTTCTGCTGCAGTTGCATGTGATGGCTAGTTCTGACCATAAACATGGGTCAAAACCTATTACCCTCGTATGCAAAGTATTGCAGTAAATACAGCAGACTTTTAGCACACGCTAACTAGTTCCAAATAGATCAGAGTGACAATCACGCGCAAAGTGAAACTTGCTACTAACACCAAACTGCCTGAAAGCGGTCACATCAAGGCCCGAAACGTTGAAGCGAATAACTACCAGGTTACACCCTAGACCACCAGGTGGCATTATACACCTCCAGGCGACATTAAAGTCCACCTGGTTGCACTAAGACCACTGGGTTGCACTAAAACCATCAGGTTACACCACGACCACCAGGTTATACTAATGATCATAGAAAAGTTTTCCTATTTACAGTTATAAGATATTCAACGATTTTTGCTATGCATAGAGTAAATCTACATAAAGTAGATAGCTTCTGAAGTAGTTCATTTGTCTTTCCTTTTGTGCACTATGCTAGCATTAAATGACAACGGTCATTAAATTCTGAATAAAGAATTCTGATTTCTTACAAAACAAAACCAGCTTCAATGAATTCTGCAACAAGATTGTACATACTCTGCTCACTAAGTCCACTGGCATCAGCGAGAAGAGATGCTGTTAAAGTTTCTATGTAGACTGCGACTTTCAGCTCCGGTTTTGACTTTTTGTACTTTGTGTTCAGGAGGTGATGCCATCTCTTCACCTGAGCAAAAACAGAAAAAAAACATAGAGAAGAGAGGATAAAAACAAAGTTGAGTTAAATGTTAGCAGATGAAAATTTAATTTGATCATGATAATAAAAAAGAAAACAACATCCTAATGTGTCTTACAGTACTATGGAGTGACAAAAAATATCTGACCAAATATAAGAGATAACTGCTGGCATGTGTGATATAAGATCTTATAAAATTTATTCGAATTTGCATTCCCTAGATTATGGGCTATTAAAATTTGAACGGATATCCACAAGAAAACTTTCTAGTTTAGCACGCAAAAAATAGCACAAAGCACAAATGCATGCGATGCATGCAATCCAAGCTTAGCAACAAAGTCGAGGATCTTATTCAGCACAATCTATTTTGCATTAAAACGTCTCAAATTGCTAAAAGAACAAATACTCCTAAAAACTGTAAATACACAGGAACTAAACTATATAAATAATCAACGATGGTAAAATTATACAAACACATAAAAAAGCTGGTGTACACAAATGATTCAGGCACCCTACTTACTGGCTTGTTTGGTGCTGATCTTATATCTATGACAATATAGCCAATCAATTCCTTGGCTGAAGATCTGCAGTCTAATGCATAACAAAGTATTTTGATAGGCGTCCTTTGTAATTTGTGTTGTTGCAAACTTTTTCTGTTGATTTGCCATGCCAACTCTTGTGTTATTTCGGGTGTCTCATCATGATCAACACCGTCTGTGCTCAGCAACTCTCCATCGAATTTAGCCTCAAATATTAGCTGATGAGATGAGCGCTTAGGAAAACTACGACCTACAATTATTAGTTTTTTTTTCAAAGTATAGCATGCAATAACTCATGCACTTGACAAATCCAAATCTAGAACAAAACTTGCCAAGTACAACATGCTATACAAATACACGTTCTAATTCACTATAAGCAAAACATCGTATAACTCTTTCTACAATTATATATGACAACATGTCTTGTCAAAAACATCAATGTGTAAGGTAGAGCTACGATTAAATTATCTGCAGCAAAAGATTACCTTCTGATATAAGAACAACAATCATTTGCATTGGATTTGCCATGGTTGATGTAGATCATTCAAACCAATTTTTATTGGCGACGATGCCAATTCTATTACTATTCAGTCGGAAATTGCTACGATTTTTCAAACTGGGAAATTATTTTAGCAAGGTACCAACTCCGCGCATTATGTTGGAAAGTTTGACTAGTCCTGCTCTAGATAGGTTTCGAGGTTAAGCGTGTAACAACAATTATCAGCTAGAGACGTCGCAAACGGCTTACCCTGTGAGTATTAAAATATCGCTAAATGCAGTTCTATCAACGCTATTCAATTACGATACGTCTACACTCAATCTAAAGATCGTAAGCGTGACCTTCGCAGAAATTGAAGGATATACATATATGCCTGTATCCGTTACTCTAAGCTTTGAAGTTTCTTAGGAGCTGAAGCTGTATATTTTTATTGCAATACTTTCACTTTATGATAGGCTATTTTTAAGTCACATTGTTTGATATATGATATATTATGTCTTTATCATTTTACGGATATCATGAACAGTGTAAAAAGCACGTATAGGTCGAATGGCTTTGCCTGAATTTAGATATACATGTCTTTACTTGATGTGGACCGAATGGACGGCCAGCCGACAGCATCTATATAAGATCTAACTGCTCTTTTATACTATTTCTATTTTTGAAAAAAACACTACTTTCCTACATTTTATAGACATTGCTATATTTCACTGATGTTTACAAACCAACTGCCCCTCAGAACGATTCTCTACACAAGTTTTAGCCAAGTATACTATACGCATCTGCAGCTGTGGGTTGCTTACCTATATTATAGTTAGGAGAAGACAAAACAAACATATTGAGTGCTCTCTACTAAGTAGTCCCTTAAACAATAATCAGTTAATTCATTGTAAAATTGGATTGATTTAACCAATGATGCAAAAGTTTTTGTCAAAATATGCACCAATATTGTCAGTCATTTGACAAAGTCAAAAGGAAACGTATGTCAAATTCTTAAAAAGGAGCACCCAAGTTTAACTGACATAGGTAAATATGTTAAACACACCAAAAGCTTTAACATTATGTTTTAAACACATGTGTATTGTTGAAAAATAAATTTTTTTCAGTGGTAGCCATGAATTTTCACAGTGAATTATGGACGGTTAGGCGACAGTCAATAGGGTGACAGACACTTAGGCGACACTTTCGGTTCGAAAGGTGCCAACTTTAAACGGAAGGGTGACACAGCGGACAAACAGGCGACAACTCTGGACATTGAGGCGACAATTATGAGGGCAGGATTAATTCAAACCATAAAGTCCTGTTATGTTGTTGTGAATTAGTAGTGAACACTAACAAGACACCAACTTTATTGATACCAAGATCGGAAATCTTGCATTAGTATGTTTTTCACGCATTGCTCCACCTTACTTCCTTAGCATCTATTACCTGCTTATATCCTCATTAATCTGATTACATTATTCTTTTACACACATCAGAATTTCATAATGTATTAATGAAAGTACCAAATATTCATTTAATTGAGATGGTTATTATTAAAAGAAAGTGCTGAGATTAATCTGTTTTTAATTGCCTAACTATTCTTCTGTTCATCCTTTTCCACAAATTTAACAAGTTTGTCAACTCTACTCACTCAGAAGTCATTTAGACAGTCACAATTTTCTTTCTCACTTCCTTCCTTGAATGCTTGGGAAAACTGGCAAGTTGCTTATCAGCGTGGCACAAGTCTGAGATTCCTTACCGCCTAATATATGACATCATAAAGGCACCAACTTTTTTAACCCCTTTGAAGCGATGCATTCTTGAGTCACTAGCATACCGCTGTTGATGAGTCATTATACTATCGCTGGCTCATGTATCATGTATTAGGACCCTCAGTAGTAGCTCTCTAACTAATGTATATCTTATTCTAATTGCGGTATTAAAATAAATACATTCATCTGAGTTTAGCTTAATACGTTTTAATAAATTTGCTTTTTTGGTATATTTATACAAATAGTAAAGCTGATTTTTATTATATATAACTTTCAAAATTACGTATATCAGTAGTTTGCAGCATTAGTTTTTTTACAATAATTTTATTCTGATATATCTATGTAGATAAACCCATCTAGCGATAGAACTTCTCTTTCCTATCTAGAATGACGAGGTCAGGTTCACGGTTATAAATTGGCAACTGAATATTACTTTTCACCACTATTTAATAAAGTTGTAATTAAAGTTCAAGCCGATGGCTGTCTATGTAATATCTTCCCATCGTTTCTGAAGTCTGTTCTTTGTTAAAATAGCCAAGTATAAAAAAGATTCATAGTGCGTGTTAAAATTCAAAATATGGTATATGATGTGGCACATGGCAGCATTAACCTGCAGCTGAGTATATACACAAAGGTCTTTGAGGTATTGATCACTCCTCATTGTCTCAAACTACAAGTTGTGTGTGCCATCGGGATCTGTGACAAGGGCAATTCAGTCAAATATCTCAAGTGACTCTAAGGGTAACATGGCATCAGGACCGGTTGATTTCTATGCTTTGGAATAGATCATTTTTTCCATAAGCTTTCTATGATGCTGTTTAGTCTTCTTGCGACAAGCTGCAGAAGTAAGTAAAATATGGATATATCTTAGACACCTATGTCAGAAAAAGCTTTCATTCTTCATACTCAAATAAAATTTCAGCAAACATAAATTAGTGTGAACCGCAATTTAGCCTATTAAGTCTGCATTATAATGACATTGGATTATTATCACATTTGTAAAGAAACAAGGATAAGGAAATAATTCTTTCCACAAGTAAATGAGAAATCACAATAATAGGGAATTGTCTTTTCATCTCACACAAAGAGCAAACTCTTCTCTCAGCTACGGTGAATTTCGACTATCGAAACCATAAAATTATTTCTTTTCGAGGTAAGATAACTAAAAGTTTCAACAATCAGAGACAAGATTGTCGACAATTCAGCCGAGAATGTGACTTTTCGAACTGTTTTGAACAAACATGCTGATATTAAAACAAGTTTTGGTGTTTTAATTGAATAACCTGGATGCATATGTATAAAAGTATCCTTAATCTTTTGTTAATTGTCTGGGCTAGCATAATCAGAGAAATCCCACCAATGGCGTTTAAAACTACATGTTACTATTTCGATTTATAAAAAAGAGTCTGTAAAAAAAACAATAACACTGTCAAGGTTACATTAAAAAAATATATGTAAGCATTGCACATGACGACAGAATATCATAGTTTGTCAGTACATGTACATTACTTTGCCTTCAACCAAACAGCAAACTAATTTGTCGCCTTTCAGTCTGGAATTGTTGCCGTCTTGTCTGCCGTGTCGCCTTTCCGTCTGAAATTGTCGCCTTTCGAACCGAAAGTGTCGCCTAAGTGTCCGTCGCCTTATTGACTGTCGCCCAAAAGTCCAGTTACCTTCACAGTATCAAGTGCTCGTTCAGTTTTTAAGTTTGAGCATTGGCAAATGACATGAGGTGAACATTGTGATGCACACTGGTTTTGCAGGAGAGCAGGCTACATGTATTTATAAACAAGCAATGGAGCTGAAGCATTTCGTTGTGCCAAAGTGTGTTCTGTCATTCGTTTTGGTCGCGGTACTTATGTTGTAAATAAAAGCTTATCGTTCTTAGAACAGATTTCGGTAAAAAACAAGGTACAGGAGCATCTCATGCTTATGATGTTATTGGTCATTACCTGCTTTAGCTGTCTCCATGCTTGCCAGACTGAATCAGCAAAAACACAATGAATGAACTTAATTCATGTCACTGCTATTGCTTATCCTTTCAATAAGCAAACAACACTTACGCAACTCCCTCGTCGTACTTAACCAGAATAATTATGACCTATAAAAAGAGTATATCTATCAAATGGATTGTTTTACCATACAAGCTGCTAAAATGGTAGATTGTAGAGTTGTAACAAGATTTGCTGTAATATTTATTATTTCAGTTCAAGGTTCTTTGTAGTTTTAAACAATGCTACTGTGATAGTGTTGTTAAAGCACACTACTAACAAAGTCTATTTCTTTTAAAACTTGGCATAGATTGCTCTACTTGCCTGAAAGTTTTGCCAAAAAACATAGCATGGTAACCGAATCGATTGCGGCTGCAAGTAATACCGTGTTTTAATGTTTTGGTCTGTTGTATAAGGGAGAACTTGTATATATGTAGTAGAATAGCTTAAAGCATGTGTACGTAGACAGACATGCGTTATTTTAGACCAAGTACAGTCCAACCTTAATTTACAATCGCCTCAACATAGAATTTTTTTCTCATATACAATGTAAAATACATATTACATATATTTGTATATATATTGTTATATGTACATTTGTTGTCATATACAATGTAAAGTTTGAGCAGGTATTCTTCTTGGCATACAAAATTAATTCATACATTTGATGTCTAGAAGTTTTTTAAAACATTGTAGTTTTGTAAAGCAGTACATATGTATGCAGTTCTCCTTTAGATACTTTGGTTCTGCTTTGCTCAAACAATATTGAACAATACTTCATTTTTTTTAAAGTTTGAAATCTTAGATTACACCATATCTTGTTTGAGAAGTAATAGTTGCGAAAAAAGGCAATGCTTTTATCATTATTAAAACGAGAAAGCGTCTTTGGTTGAATACTTAAAAATAAGCTCCCAAATATTTATTATGTAGTAGTTATCAGGGAGGAAGATTGCTAGATTAGAGGAATTAGAACATAAATACAAAATAACATTAAAAAAATTCCACATATTTTTTATAGTTTGATACCTCTGGGAAAAAGCTTGGAGGTTTGTTGAGCAAGGTTCACAGACTTTGGACCGATTTATCACAGGAGCAATTGTGGTTGGATGACCTTACTAACGCTGTCAATGGTCCTTGTGTGACTTGACCGCCAACCTATTAACTTTAAGTCGACACTGCACTGTACCCATTGCACCACAGTTATTTCCTACAGAAAGTATCAGATACAATAACAAAAATATAGATCAATAAAGTTTCGGCTCATCACTGAAAATTGTGTTTTTAAATGCTAGTTGCTTGTTTGCTAAGTGATTTTGTATGCCAAAGGGTACAATATTGTTAACTACACAGAATTTGCAGTTGGACATTATATGAATTGTGACGACCAACCAGCCAATTTTAATGTAAGGCAATCTATGCTCAGGCGGCTGGTATTTGTAAGAGGAAAAATAATTTTCAACTATACAAATATGTACATTACGTTCCAACAGAGCATTGTAGTTTATTTCAAATCATTGAAAGATATATACTAAATGCCCATAATGTGGTAACAGTTAAACTTCTGGAGGGAGTTTTACCTTTGACTTTTACCTTTAAGTTTTACCTTTATTGAATGGTGATTTCAAATAGAACTGTCTTTTGTAATTGCTTAATCTCCTTGTCATATTAGTATAATGGTAACTATAAAATCATAATTGAGAACATTTTTGTATTATAAAGATGCTCAATTTTAGTTTGTATTGGTCTTATTGTTTGGTAACATGTTCAAAGATTTTAGAGGCACCCCTTGGTTATGATTACCCTGTTATATGGTTTTTTGTCTAACGTTGGAAAACACGATGTCTTTTTCATACGATATTTTTTTGTCATACGACATCAACAATTTTTTTTTAAATTAAAAGTTAGCAGTCGGTGTGCTGATAACTATGATGCCGATATGCTATTCGCCGAAATCCCTCCCATAATGCCTGAAAGAATTACGATGCTCGCTTTCTCTCAGTTCAACGTTATTCATTGTACCTTATAGTGAAACTGAAACCAAAAACGGATCGGTTATAAAATTTGAGCCGATGACGAAGTTGAAGTAAAATACATACCAAGACATAGCTTCAAGTGTGTATGTGTTTAGTAAGCTAAATGCAACTTTCATGCTATACGTCTTTCCCGAAGGTAAGAACTCCCTACAGTATGTAATGCACATAGTTTATTGTCAAGTTACATTTCATTGCGGATCATAACCACTAAATACAACAAAATTACTGTAGGTAACCATAGTTGCCAAGGTTAGCATACTATTTTGTTACTAATTTTTAATATGTACAGCACGTATATAAAATTTGGATGTTTTTACCTGGGGTGTCTACATTAAATACTTACTATGGGTTTCTATGCCCCTCTGTACGACATTTTCGCTTTACGTTGCCAACACTGGAATGAGTTGATGTCATATAGTGAGGGTTCACTGTTCACATATAAATAAAAACAATAAGTCAAAGGCTATGCAACCTTTTACCAAATTAGGCTATCTAGAATCTTGTTTGAAGTTTTCAAATTTAAAGTTTAATTTTTCTCATTTGAAAAACACTCAACTCTATGTAGGCTATTACTAGCCAAAAAGGCTGAATACTCCATATGGGCTCAGCGTAGATGGTCAACGTAAAAATCTTTTGTTTTTGCTAATTATTTAACCAAATGTTTTATCTTCTTCAACAATTGTAGATGGAGGTCAAGGCAACAGCACAAATGAAGAAGTTTGCCTTTCTCTTAACTGGAATGATTCGAAACAAAACGATTGCATCAGAGACAATAGAAAGTTCTGTTTGGTCTCTTGAGTCTGCCCAGCTTTTCTCAATAATGATGAAGACGAAAAAGGATACAGGCGTTAATGCATTGCACTCTCTCGCACTGAATGGGAACTCGGTAGCAATAAAATGCATTTTAGATAGACTAAACCCTGATCACCGTTTACTTTTATGCAAGTCTGTAGATAATGTTGGATGTACAGCACTTCATCACATCGCTGGACATGGGCCAACGGCCATAAGCTCTCTTCTCTCTCCTTTTAAGCAAGATGAGATCTTTGATATACTAAAGATACAAAATCGCAATGGCAATATTGCTGCTATACATTTTACTGCATGGAAAGGTAAAGCTTCTAGCATGAAAACAGTGATGGACTTATTGACAGATGCTCAAAAATTCGAACTGTTAAAAGTGAAAAACAAGAGTGGAAACACACCTCTGCATTTAGCTGCTTGGTGTGGTTGTGTGGAAACAATAAAGTGCATGCTCGGATCTGTAGTTGAGCAGCACAAACTTGTGCTATTGAATATCAGGAGAGAGGATGGCATCACACCATTGCGCATGGCATCGCAGCGCGGAAATGATGCTGCTGTTGCATGTTTGGAAGACTTCTATTGCACTACCAATGCTCAAGGCCAAGAATGCCCCAACCCTTTGCCAGAACTTAAGAGTTTCAGTAAATCAAACCAGGGTCAGTAGTGCTTGTGGCTTATACAAAATGTCAGAGTAACGTGGACGTAAATAGGGATTCTTGAATTTTTCATGTCCAAAATAAATGCAGTCGGCCAGATTCGGTGACATATAGTTTTAGCTCACTTGTTCCAGGTCCTTTCAGATGATATGGATGTGTATTTTATAGAACTAGTTTAGCTAAGCCTTGTGTTAAAAATGAAAGACTACATTTGATTAGGTTGATTTTTTTAATCCTATTTTAAGACAGCTGTTTGAAATCATCATATTTGTGTGTTCTTGGTATTCATCGCTAAACTTTGCCAGTCATCAATCGTTGCAGTCTATCATTGCAACCTTTCATTACATCTGAAAAAGACCAAGTTTTATCACGCTCTTTAATTTGGCCAAACTATTGATAATGTGTGGGTATTTTAGATATGTGTACCTCCAAACTGTTGATAATGTGTGGGTATTTTAGGTATGTGTAACACCAAACTATTGATAATGTGTGGGTATTTTAGATATGTGTAACACCAAACTGTTGATAATGTGTGGGTATTTTATATATGTGTTACACCAAGCTATTGATTTTTTACTCTAAAAACAATTGCTGGAAGTGAATTGAACACTGCCATTTCATGATCTCTTAAAATTATTAGCTCGGTGAGATAAATTATATCTCGGAGCGAGTTGAAAGCGACAATAAGCTTGGATCATATCTAACTTTGTACTGGTTCCATTGTTTCCTTCTTTTATTAACATCACCTTTGTTTGTACAAACATTCATCATTGGGAAGAGATTCTAATCTACGGTGGTTTCATGATGGCGGCGATTAACTGTTCGTTTTTGAGCTTTTAAGAGCATGTAATCACATTTCCACATATTTTGCACTTACAACACAACAGAGTAAGACATGGTGAATCTTTTGATACCAAATAACTGTAACGTGAATTTTGTTGCAAGTCAACCTTTAAATGCCATTTCACCATTAATTTTGCAATGTAGATAAGCTGGAAGCCTCAGATGTTAAATATAAGGAGCTTGTCAATGCTGCCGTGCTGCCACTACAAAGCAAGATACATGAACTAGAGAATCTCTTCCGACAGCAGTTCTCCGAACATCTCCAAAAAACACAACGGCCCAGTTGTCTACCAAATGCAGGTATGAGGAGTACATATATTAGATTTTTTCTATAATGTTTCTAGTAATATTTCCTTGTGCATGATGAGATACGGCTCTACTGTGCATGAGTAAACAGGGGTACAGCAGCAGACAAGACAGCAAATTCTATGTATGGTTGCACTGGCCACACTTCATTTCTCTGGCTAAAATACCAATTCTGCTATGGAGATTTTCAAAATACTTTTCATCATCCATTTTTTTCTAAATGAAATCTTCAAATTTAATTCATTTCGATAATTCTTTTAGATTTTTAGATATTGAAACTGTTGATGGTTGAAACAAATATTCCTATATAAATACATTTAGGCTTATCTAGTTTGTTCCAGTGCTACAATAGATATTTCAAGTAATTATGATATGCACGTAGAATAAGCTAATTTAGAAATTAGATAAAAAATTATAAATATTTATAATTCAAATGTATATTGTAAAACTTAAGTTAGTAAAGTAACAATCAAAAGAAGAAAATTTTTCATTTTTTTACCTTGAAGATATTTGAACACAAGTGTAATTTTGGCATTGCGTAGGTTAAGTTGTAAAGTGAGTGAGAAAAATAGAGGCATAACTTATTTTAACTGACACTGAATATAGGTCAAGTCAACCTAATTTATATAATTCTTATTACGTATGCATTTTATTTCTAGTTTCCACCAGCTTTTTCTCTTTCTTTTACAGACCTTACAGGCTGTTTCAAAAGATATTTTCTATGCCTTATGTTGGTAATTACTTCATATGTCGAAATGAATATTTGTTAGAATTTTGACTTTTGCATTGCTTGTCAAAAAACACATATGTTAATATTATCGTTACGTCAAGATTTGACTGCACAATGTTTTACTTTCAAACAGATGACAACAAATCATCGATGATTACAAGTAGTGCACATGGGTGATTTTGTGAAGGTAATGCGAGTTATTGTAAACACCGCTAGATCTTGATTTCTGTTGTTACACGTTTACTAGCTAGTGACTCAAACTAGTAATCTAACCAATGATTCAAAATCTTCATTGACCAATCAGCTCACTGCCAATTCAGTATTTGGCATCCTACAATGTAGCAATATTGATATCTGTATGATTTATCTGTTACTCTATTGAAATTTTTATCGAGTGTACTTGAGATACTAGGGGTGGTGAGTACTGGCTCATTTATCAACTCAATACACAGATAAGGTTTGTTTTGAGATAGGATATAACGGATGCTATTCTCAGATGCACTCATGGTGTTTATGAAGGATACACTCGGTTGTGTTACTCAGCATTCTCATTGGTCCATTTAGTAGTCTGACTCTGCATTTTCACTGGTTCATTTAGTGGTCTGACTAAACTTTCATTGGTTTACTTGACTGTTTGAACTAGCATTCTCATTGGTCTATTTAGTAGTCTGACTCTGCATTTTCATTGGTCCATTTAGTTGTCTGACTCTGCATTTTCATTGGTCCATTTAGTGGTCTGATTAAACTTTCTCATTGGTTTACTTGACTGTTTGAACCAGCATTCTCATTGGTCCATTTAGTAGTCTGACTCTGCATTCTCATGGGTCCATTTCGTTGTCTTACTGAATATTCTCATTCGAGCAATGGAATGCCTGCAACGATTTTTTTCGTTAGGGTTTTTATCAGTTTCAAGCTATGCTAGCGCATGACCTTTGTCCAAGGTCAAGATTATGCTACTCAATAAAGCAATACAATCCAAATTATTAATTAATTAATCACAAGGATTCAATTTGGTATCATCTAAATTACTGGTTGATTTGTCTATTGGATTGTGCAGTTTAACTTTTATCGGGATTTGTGTTTTAGGGTTTTGGTGTGTAGCCCTAGTTTATCAAAACAATGTCTTTCAAGTCTTACACAGCCTAATATTTGGCTGGTGGGTTTGATGACATTTGCTATCCACACCGGAGGTATGACAGCGGTCAACTCTATGCACATGCTCTCATGCAATTGTTCATTAATGTTTTGCCATACCATAAATATGCGCATGCCAAACGTTATGAACTGCTAATAAGGGTGTAAATGTGGAGGCTCTATTTTTGAGTAAAGTTTCTTGAGTATGCATATTGCTAAATACATCAGGTCAGTCGTATGTTAGCTTGAATATACCATTGGTCCAAAGGTAGGCTGGGAGAGACAACCCTGAATCTAGTTTTAGCATAACTTAGGTGAATAGTTGTTGATTTTTTAAATTTACCAAATTCTGGCATAATTTGAAAACGCTTGTAGAATAGGCTTGTAAAGCTAAGGCTCGAACCGAAATAAATTGTACAGTTATCCTCCCTTGGAAAATTATTTGATTTTTATTTTCAATTAAAAAGTGTAACACAGCCAGACGCAACCTCTTTATTTTGTCATATTTCAAGGCTGTTTGTCTTAATAAAAATTATAGAGAAAATTTGAGGTTTTAGTTTTGAAAAAATGAAGTTTCTTTTTTTATTAAGCTGTTTTACCTCGCGCTTCATTTGACTAGAGGTTACCAACAATCATCATTTGTGTCTTCATTTGACTAGAGGTTACCAACAATCATCATTTGTATCTTCATTTGACTAGAGGTTACTAACAATCATCATTTGTATATTCATTTGACTAGAGGTTACCAACAATCATCATTTGTATCTTCATTTGACTAGAGGTTACCAACAATCATCATTTGTATCTTCATTTGACTAGAGGTTACCAACAATCATCATTTGTGTCTTCATTTGACTAGAGGTTACCAACAATCATCATTTGTATCTTCATTTGACTAGAGGTTACTAACAATCATCATTTGTATCTTCATTTGACTAGAGGTTACCAACAATCATCATTTGTATCTTCATTTGACTAGAGGTTACTAACAATCATCATTTGTATATTCATTTGACTAGAGGTTACCAACAATCATCATTTGTATCTTCATTTGACTAGAGGTTACTAACAATCATCATTTGTATCTTCATTTGACTAGAGGTTACCAACAATCATCATTTGTATCTTCATTTGGCTAGAGGTTACTAACAATCATCATTTGTATATTCATTTGACTAGAGGTTACCAACAATCATCATTTGTATCTTTATTTGACTAGAGGTTACCAACAATCATCATTTGTATTTTCATTTGACTAGAGGTTACCAACAATCATCATTTGTATCTTCATTTGACTAGAGGTTACCAACAATCATCATTTGTATATTCGTTTGACTAGAGGTTACTAACAATCATCATTTGTATATTTATTTGACTAGAGGTTACCAACAATCATCATTTGTATATTCGTTTGACTAGAGGTTACCAACAATCATCATTTGTATATTATTTGACTAGAGGTTACCAACAATCATCATTTGTATCTTCATTTGACTAGAGGTTACCAACAATCATCATTTGTATCTTCATTTGACTAGAGGTTACCAACAATCATCATTTGTATCTGCAGCAAGTATATTAATCGAGTTTAATGCCTGACCCTTTTTATGGTACAAAACCACGCAAATGATGACAACAGGCTGTATTTATTAAACCATGCCTTAAATTTTGGTAGTTTTACCTGCGCACTAAATGTACTGGTCCAAGTTTAAATACATGTAAATTGTTTGATGTTCCTATTTTGTGGAAAGATTTCAAAGCATTCTGCGTAGCCAAAGCTGTATGACAGAGATGTTTAATGTAAACAACCAGCATTGAAGCTTCATAGCTATGTCAGACTTCCCTCAGCAAGTGATCTCTTTTTAGACAGGGTCGACATTGCCTTCAGTTAGGAGTCGTCGGAACTGATTACTCAATTGAAGATGGTTGCTTCTTGTGAAGATCAATTTTGTTCTCAAGTTTTCAACAAGAACTGCTGCTTGTTATTTCAATTGCTTCTCATATTGGTCTTGCAGTCGTGACTGTGTTGATATGTTCCTCATATATGCTTGATCTTTCATTCTTCTGTAGGATTTACTCCCACAATGGAGTGTGGATTCGATTCAGAATATGATGACCTCTCTCTGCGGTTTGACCTTGATACAATCATCGACGGTAATGCAAAACTAACATTTAGTTATACTGATCTGTATTTAGTGTTATACATACAAAGGTCTGATACAAAGGTTTTATTTTGAATGACATTTAGCACTATACAGACAAATGTTTGACCTTGACCTGCTGATAGTGCTATACGAAAATTTGAAATGGTGTTAGATATGTGACAGCAGAGTTTAATAACAGTCAAGATGTAACAACTATTATTTGTTGTCATAAATGCTAATACATTTAAGGACTGCCCATTATACATTTCACTAATGATGCAACCATTCATGAGCTGATTTCATAAAAAAATTGTTTGCGCGTTTATGGTGTAGCTAAAATAATGCAATTTTGTTTGTATTAACTCTCAAACCAGATATATAATCTTTAGCTTTGGTTTTGATTGGCTGCAATAGGAACATAACTTGGTTGACAACATCGAGGGTTGGCAAAACCGAAGGCATACATAATTCACGATTGTTAGTACCTCGGCTGGTCAGCTGATCGATCTTTACTATAATAAGAGCCATACATGTATGTCCATCTGTAGCTGCAGTTGGAGGTTATATAAAAGATTGCATCTTACAGGATTTGAACTCGTATACTTTAAATACAACTCTGATCAGCTTTATGGACCCAGTGTTTCTGATATTCTATCATATAACACATTTCATTGAAGTATTGTGTTAAAAATAGACATAAGTTAAATTTAGCAAGTTGTCGCTGCGTTGAAGTTTGTAAGTCGTTATTTTGTAGCCACACAGCCAGAAGAAGACTCTACATCTGTAGCTTCTGCTGAAAGGGACAGCACAGTCACCTGCGCAATCTCAAATGATAAAGGATGCCATGACATTAACTTTTATAACGTTAAATAACAGAGGATGCCATGATACCAACTCCTACAGACATGACAGCGTATATCTGTAGACACCACAATAGCATAACAGCGTATTGCAATACTATGTACGACACATTTTAGCAAAGGAGTTACTTCTCCTCTGAAGATGCTATCAATTGGTCACCAAGATGGCAGCTACTAAAAAGAGCTAATGGTAGTTTTTTATAGCATCTGGAAAGTGACAGAGAACCTTCAAAGTATTGGTCTGTAAAATTTACCTAGCAGGTGCTACACCATGAATTTAATTGCAAATTATTTTGATAATTTTTGTACACAGAGGTGCTATCTGGGAGTATTATGTACATTTTTCCGCATTATGAATATGTTATACAATCGTGTTTAAAGCAATATTTTTAATAACAATTTTTATTGTTGAAATACATTCCATATTTAGCAGTTGTCATCATAAATGTAGATATGAACGTACATGTAGATATGAACGTACATATAGATATGAATGTACATGTCCAATAGATCAATATATAAAATAAAAAAGCTTGAAGGAGATAGCTGCATTTAGGCATTGCACAAAAGTATAAACTATGGTTAATGTTGCATCCAATTTGTACCGAGTACAAAAAGTGTAAAAGTGATAAACCAAAGCGCAAGTGAGAGGTCCTCGAGTATATAAAGGTTACTTAGTAACAGCACATTGCACTGGGAGTCTCTCTAGCACAGGTGCACTACTTGGTCCTTGAGCGAGCCAAGACCAAAATCGTTTTAACAAAGGCATTTTCTCAAGATGCTTACTGGTTAGTGGTAAAATAGCTATAAAATAATGTTCTGTTAGGAAGACTAAAGCAAAAATTAAAATATGACTGCCATCTTTTTTAAAAATATTACCAATCAGTCTTATTTGTGTTAAATAACCCCCAGCTCAAAATAAGCAATTAACTTTACATTCGCGCTGTCCAAAACATGTAAACTGTATGATGATATCACAACAAAGGGAGATTTTGAAGTAATTGTTCTCAAATTATTACTGCAGTTTTGCTCAGCGATTCATTGACCAGTCAGTGGATACTATTCTGCTATGATAATGCTCTGAAGAGCCAAGCGGCTGTTAAACTTTTCCTGTAATTTACCGAGCACCCACAACTTAATTTATATTTGCTTTCATGACAGTTGCTGCGAGACTAGGATTTTGCCGAGAGACTAGAGATAGTTGCTGCGGGACTAGTATGTTATCGTTTCATGGACCGCGTTGTATAATAAAAACGTTACGACGTGTATTATTCACCAATGTAAATATGGATGGCTTTATGATCCCTGATGATCACCGATGTATTGCAACCAGCTTTAACATAAACAGCCAATTTCAGTAGTAGCCTTACCATGTGTTTAACCCCTGACAGCCACAGATCATGAATATTTGAGAAAACCTACAGCATCATTTGGTTAGTAGTAAGGCTAATTATATTAATACAAACGTTAAAAATCTTTCTTAAAAAATGACTAGAAATGAGAAGTGGCTAATCTGGAAAACAAATTTGAAGCTAACTACTCCTGGGTTACAAGTTCAATAGGTCGCTCCATATGCAGGTCAAAGTTGTGTTCGATCGGCAGCTGCTTCTTGCACTGAGTGTCAGCTAGCAGACTCATTTTGTTCCTGACGAGGACCTTGTGGAGGCTGTGCAGCTCTCTGCACTTGACTATGTCAGGATGGCATCCGACGACATGCACCGCTGTCAGGTGTTCCAACTTGTGTAGCCCAGCTGGCAGCGACTGCAGCCTTCTGTTGTTTGACAAATCCAGAAGCGTTAAACTGAAATGCAATTCAAAGACAATGCATGTAGTAAATGTGGAACCTGTGATACAACAGGAGCAATACAGAAGTAAATGCAGTGCCAACAACACAGCATGTAGATGCAGTGCCAACAGCGCGTTGAACTAAGAAGCCGTTGGTGTATCGCGTTGGGATATAACTTACTTCTAAACATGTAAACTTAAAGAATGAGAAGTTATATAACTACAGCAATACATTTATAAGCAAGGTTCAAGCCTTTATTCTGATAAAAGGTCAACCAATGAGACAAATAAAAGACAACATGTAATGTCAACACGATCTGCAACCAATCACTAACTGACACAAGTCTCTTCAACCCAACTCATCATTAAAAATGTGGTTGCGCCAAAAAGGTTGATTTAATGAAATTAAGACCAATGAAAGGCTAAAACATCAGCTACAATTTGATGCCATTTTTGTCTTTGTAGACTAACCCTGTCCAGAGATACATGCGTTCGAATGAGGCCATCTTTTAAAAAGCTCAGATTCCAGCGGGTGCTTCATTCGTGACGTAATGAGTGATACATGTGAAACGAGCCCACGAGCGATAAATATGAGATCTCTTCTTTAGCCAATCACCAGGACAAAATTTTTATATAGGTCATATTAAATGTTATCGCTCGTAAAACGAGTTATCTGTGATGTCGAAGATTCTCATTTTTAGGGAGATTACTCTATTACTAGTTAGTTATGCACATCGGCCACTAGTAGATTCTAGTAGCTACATACATCAACATATTTATTTTACATTAATCATCAGACATGCAGGACAGGTTATAGTTAGAGCAGACAGGCGTCAGCAGCGTTATGCTGCAGAGGATGATAGGAGAATGGAGGTAAATTTATCTTCAACTTTGAGTATCCTATACATATATTCTAAGCTAACGGTAATAATTTTAGTAGTCATGAATACATTTACTAATAAGTAAAATTATAACTTTTTAATATCAAAAAAACATCGTTGCATAACTTTTTAATCGTTTCACAACTTTTTATCATCACGCCTAGCTATAACATTTTCTTTGGCATTTTTAGCTAGTAAATTAGATTTATGATTAGAATTTATGTTCAGTGTGTGAAAAGTGAGCAAAATCGATTGATTGCAATCGAAATGCTCATCTTCAACTCTCAGAAACAAAGCTTCGAATTGTTGGCTTGGCGTATTTATGCTTTTCTTAAACATTTATTCATTTTGAAAATTACACTCGCAATCTATCTAACTCTCAAATTGAAAGCTTTCAGTAGATACGCGCTAGAACTACATACATATATATGAATGACATTTATTACATTTGTTTCAATGTTGCAGGATGTTTATGTTTACAGGTTCACTAGCGGAGCAGTCGTGTCGGTCTGGAAACTGCCATAAATGGGAAAGAGAGACATGAATGTGTGCTGCACAAAACATAATGTTTTGTTTGAGTTTGCTGCAGCAAATTAATTTGTCATATTATATGAACTGAAACTATGTGAATGAATGGCCACGACTTAGATGGATGTTTTTAATAAAAACTGTGTGCTGCGATGAAAATTTTTTGGCTTGTAAAAATTATATAATAAAATATTATTGTTGAAGACAATGAAAAACATGATTTGCAGAACATATTGAATACATTATAGCCCTGTTATCGTCTGTGCTGAAATCTTCTCTGATAGATGGATTTATGAAATGTAATCAAAGCTGTATTGACAGGTACTTTTGAATAGCTTGACTTAATTCCAACGGACCAAATATTAAGTTCAAAAAATTTTATGCTCCACCTTACTAAGTGAAAACAGCCGAGTCCACAAACCGCCAACCAGGTGCAAGAATGGTTTTATTAACTTTTGCCAGAATCGGTGGGTTAATTGATTTCAACGAACTTGAAATTGTTTTGCGTTCACTATTTCGGTCAACTCATAAAACCATTTGTTTTGTACTTGAATTAAAGCACATAAATTACATAATTCTTTTATTGTATATTTCAATACATCAGAGTCTTGGCTTTCGAATGAGCTATTGTTTGCCATGGCGAGACAGACATTGGTTAGTGTTTATAGGATTTCTCCAGAGCTTTATCGCGAAAAAGTTTACTGGCATAGTCTTGAAAATTGTGACGTCACAATTATCATATTCGTTGTTGTGTGCTCTTACCGCTTATTTATCAACTACGGAAGTGAATAATGACCAGTGGCAGGCGAAGGTAGGACAACTCCAGAGACCGAATAAAGATGACAAAGGAATCAGTGTCATTAGTTCTCCATGTACATATTATTTCTATGATAAGTACCTCAGACTCCAAGAACCATACTATATTTTCCCGGCGATATTATGCACTAGCTCTTTATTTTTAATGCGATGTTAAGGGTGACGACTGAGACTAATTAATTTCAAGCATTGCGTGATCTCGCGAAAGTGCGATTGACATTTAGTCCTAGGGCCACGCAACCGCAGGTCATAATTTAATCGATGTGATTTCATTACCTCTATAAACGACAGTACATTTATTGAAGCATAATTAATTAACCCAGAACATGTGTTTGTATTGGTCGGCGTTAGCACAATCGCTGGCATTGTTGATTATCTATAATCTTAGTTTATTATTAGCGCTCTCCAGGTTTAACAGCACCGAATTTTACAGAAAACGCAGCTTCAATGGCAGCGAAAGGGATCGACGACCTAAGGCTAAATGAGAATTATGACGCCACATTTTGAGTACCTGAACCAAGTGTTTTTTTTGCAGGACGTACTTTTGACACCCCGTTTTTCATAGTTTTATTATTCTTTGTGTATTGAATATAGGCTCATTCGAAAGCCAAGACTCTGATGTATTGAAATATATAATATAAAAAAAGTAATTTATGTGCTTTAACTAATCGAATGGGACCAGTAAAATTTTCTACAAATTGATACAAATAGTGACAAGATAACGTAGACTATACATGACATTTTGAGATGCAGTTGGTTTCACCATATATTCGAACATATTATTTCCAAAGATGGCGGTGTGCCTATTTTATTTAGTAGCTAGTTTTCGGTGTGCGTGTAGCGACTGAAAACTTAGCTGATACAAAGGCTGTGATGAAATACGCTAACTCCACGACCTAATTACTGTAGACCGGTAGAATTGGTAGTCAGTACTCAAATGTTTACACAGCATTTAGAAAAAGTTAATATCGCAAGTTTTCAATTTCCCTTATATGAAGCGTTCAAAACATTCATAATAATATATCTGTAGCTGGATTTAAAATTTTATTCTAGCCAACATAAGCAAATGCAAAATAAAATATATGCCAATAGAGCCGCGTAGGACTAGGCTTTTATGGCATTAGCCGATGTGAATACGAGAGATAGAGACAGGTTGTATCACGCGTTACATCATTTTGGGCAAGTCTGGGCATGTTTTTTTGGCCTGAGCATTTTTACCGAGATCAATTTTTTTCGATTTTAATCTTCAAATATCTTGACAATGAGATTGCCTAACACAACAAACAACATATTAACTGATAGACAAAAAAATACTTTCTTTTAAAATCAACTCAAATTTGACGCAACCACATTTAATTGCATAGAAGTGAGCCTAATTACGCAGTAAAATCAGTCACAAAGTAAACTATTCTCATTCACTTGTACATGTAATCTGAGGCTACTAAATGTGATTTAGGGTGGTATTCTAACGCACCTGTGTAGCTCCCTAAAGGATTCAGGCAAAGCTCCGATAGATATAGAGTCTAGAAGGAGTGTGGAGAGCATCTTACATTGACCAAGACTGGCAGGTATTTCTTCTATCATATTCTCTACAGAGGGAAAATATGGGAGCTTGTTATCTAGTGATATAGTCAAACCCTGACATACAAAGTAAACCTGTTTCAAGGTAACAACACCTTCTTATGTAGGAAAGATTATTCTTATAAAAAGGCATTGAATATTGTACAATACGATGAAAAACCCATGAAACAACATAAACAATATTATTAGATGTAGCCTGAAATAAATACATTATATAAAACTAAATGTAAAAATATAAAATACAAATAAAAGCTAAATTAATAAAGTAATAATCGATAAAAAGAGGTTTCTATTGTTCTCTTATCTTGAAGACATGTAAACATAAGTGTAGCCTCCGTAAAACTTAAGGATGAACATAAAATGAGAAACAGAATAACAAGACAATAACAAGACATAACTTACTCCAACTTACGCTAGGTGTGGGGTTAAATGAACCTATTTACTTTTTAAATGTTTTCACACTTATGTTTAATTTCTACCAGCTTTCCCCCATTTTAATTGCATAACTGTAAGGTTTAGAAGAATTTTGGGTGAATTTTCAGACTAACCTTGACTCAAATTTTAAGTTCTACACTGACAAGTTCTCATGTAGAAGTGATCGAATTTTAATGTTTTACTATTGAAGAGCAACAGCAAAACATTTTATTGTAAAACAACGGTTATTTCTTGATTGCTAAATCAAAAAACAATAGCTGCTCCAATTTTGGTGATAACTGCAACAGAGTCAGCATAATAAATTTAGCTGCTGACTCTACAGGATACAAGAGTATTACTGACAGAGAAAATAGCCTACTGTTAAACGAGGATTCATTTCACAGGACAAAGATTTCAAATTTCAAGGACAAATTTCATAGGATATAAATCCAAAGGATGCAAGCGATTTTTTATGGCAATTTAAAAATGTACAAACACTATCACCCACTCAAAACAACTGCCTGTCAAGTGGATAGAAAACATCAGATAAATTAACAACTTACGAGCCACATCTAGATAATTTAGCGCTGCCAACTTTCCAACATCAGCGTGTAAAAAACTCAACTTGTTGTTTCTTAAACTCAGAAACTGGAGATTTCTCAACTAAAAGAAATAAATGGTGAGCGATGAAATTCATGAGAATAAACTATTGGAGCTGAGGCTATGAAATAAACTGTTTCGTAGAAGATCAAGTCCAGGAAATTATCAAAGGGCAGACAAATCCAAAAAACACAAACTGAAAAGATTACTAGATAATCGTTAAAATAAGTGAGTCTAACAACAGAGACCACAAACAAGTCAGCAGGCAGATGATAGCAAAACAATACCTTAAACATAGTGACTGGTACATCAGTGAGTCTATTACTAGCCAGGCTGAGGTATCGTAAGGAGGTCAGCTGATGAGCGTTATCTGGGAATGCCAACAATCCATTGTAACTCAAGTCTAACTGCACCAATTTCCTTAGATGGCAAATGGCATCAGGCAGTCTAACAATATATTTGTACTTGATACTAGCACAAGATCGCAACACCATTTAGGTATGTACGAGGTCTGATCAACAAGTTCCAGGAATGGCTGTATTGTTGCAATATAGATAGTTTTACAAACAAACTAAATTAGTCTCCTTCAAAATACATTCCTTGAGAGTCTATACATTTAGTCCAACGCCGCTGCCATTGCTCAAAGCAGTGACAGAAGTCCGCTTTCTTCAGAGCCCGCAACTCCGAAGTTGTATTTCTTTTAATTGATTCGATGTCTTCAAATCGTTCACCTTTAAGGGAAAATTTTAACTTTGGAAACAACCAGAAGTCACAGGGAGCAAGGTCTGGTGAGTACGGGGATGAGGCACAATAGAGATGGAGTGTTTGGCACAGAATTCATTCACAGTCAAAGATGTGTGTGCTGGGGCGTTATCATGATGTAACCTCCAACCACCTGGCATCGCTAAAGCTGGTCTTTTGCGCCTGATACTTTCTTTCAAGCGCCTTAAGATATCTCTGTAAACATACTGATTAACAGTAGTTCTTGGAGGTAAGAATTCTTTGTGTACTATTCCATTAATGTCAAAGAAAACAACCAGAAGCGTTTTGATCGCTGACCGTGACATCCTCGCCTTCTTTGGTCTAGGAGACTCAGGTGACTTCCACTGTGAACTCTGCATTTTGGTTTCAGGGTCGTATCCATACACCCAGCTTTCATCAGCTGTTATTACAGTTTTTAGGAAGTCGGGATCATGCAGTACTGCTGTCTTAAGTTCGCTACAAATGTCAATTCTTCTCTGCTTTTGATCATCATTCAGCAAACGTGGAACAAACTTTGCAGCTACCCTATGCATGTTAAGATCATCTTTTAATATTTTATGAATGGTACCAAAAGAAAGCCCAGTTTGTTGGCTTACTTTTCGTATAGTAACACGACGATCAGCGTTGACTATAGCCTTTACAGTGTCAATAGCAGTGACAGTCCTTCGTGATGTTGGAGCTCCACTGTGTTTATCGTCTTCAATCTCTTCTCTTCCTTTTCTAAACCGTTTGTGCCATTCATAGACTTGTGTTTTCTTTAAGGACTCATCCCCGAAGGCTGTATGCAACATTTTAAGGGTATCTGATGGTGATTTACCGAGTTTAGCACAACATTTTATACAGACGCGTTGTTCGTTTTGATCGGCCATTTTGAAAAATTCGCCGAAAGATCCAAACTAGTCCGTGATTGTATTAATATTGCTTAGCAATGACTAAGAATTTTGGCCTAAAACTTTCTGTACTAACTAATTAGGAGTTGTTCTTTCGTTTGCAACAATGAAAAAGTAACTCAGACATAGACTACTAGTCATGATAACACAATTCCGGGAACTTAGTGATCAGACCTCGTATATTTGGCAACTACTGAGTATCTATTAAAAAAGACTAGGTCCAGATGCTGGTGGTACACACATAGTTTATATCCTACACCCACGGACTCTATGGTACTTCTCCTATAAGTGTATCATTAGCTATCTATCTAAACAGTTTCGTTAGTTTAGACAAGCACCTGTCATGGCTGACAATGGATGGTGAGATAATTCATAAATCTGGCTAGACATGCAAGTATGTATTTAAGAAGCTTTTACACTCATCAAAGGAAAGACAGTGCCAATACATCTGAGACAGGGTAACAGGACAGGGCTTTCTCAAATATAGAAACGGCAACTTAATTTTTGACAGTTAAAGTCAATTAAATTTTAAATTTGAACAATTTAAAGTCTGATGCTCGCCTTAATACAATCAGTGCCTATCCATGAAGCAAGTCCCAACCTGTTGTTGGCAGGCCAGATGCTTCGGACCAATAGATCTACATTAAACAGCAATGTATTGTGAATTTGAAGATCATTCTAGTAAACCGCCCAGATAACTCACAATGATGAAAAGTGTCAAAACCCAATGAAAAAGAAGTTTAGTGTTCTATCTTCAACTGTATAATTTTTTAAACTCACTTGTCAAGAAATGTGTGGCACTCCCTGTTCTTCATATTAAAAGAACACAGATCAAGCAGTATCAAGTTTATGAGCTGACGTATATCTGGACTGACTGTCTTGAGGCTGTGAGCCCTTAAAACCAAGCGAGTTATCTCTTTAAACGTGAACAGCTCAGGAGGTAGCTCGGGACAACCGTAATGAGAAAGGTCGACCAACATAATTTAACGGTGTGTGATGCTTCCAGATACAGTTGTCTTCACCTCCTACACAAACCACATGAATTGTACCAACTTTCTTAAAAAACCCATTCTCAAGTTGACTAGGAGTACTTTGTGATCGACTGAATGCATTAACCTGATATCCCAGATAACACAGAGAAGGTAACGTAAAAGTAAGCCTTTCTAACAAAGTATGCTAAATGGAAAATAATCTAACATGATAGCTCCGAATTGTTATATAAAATACAATCATATTAAAACAAAGAGCATCGTTATAAATTATCAATGCAATGACCAAGGCACAGTATTCAAATGCTGTATTCAAGTTTGCAGACATAAACCCTGAATACAAACCAACAGTTTCCAAAAATGCTTTATATTTTGTTTTTGTAAAAATTCACCAAACTAACAAAATGCTATTGACAAACTAGGAATTTAAAGCATTCTAATGGGTCATTTATATGGACTTAGAGTTCTAGTTATGGTTATGGGCAGCAGTTGGTGTACGTTAATTATGTGTAAATTAGTTGGGTGAATAGCTATGCCTCAATCTATACCTAATTTATGGCAACTCAAAAAGATTCATTAATAAATAGTTAACATGAATAATATTACGAAGAGACAAGTTCTTCCACAAGATGTGGTCTAGACAATTGTGGTAAGATAACAAAATTGTCAGCTTTGATAAAATTGATCTTCAACTCATATTCATTTAGTTTAATTAGTATTGACCATTTCCTACGTCTATTACTAAAATGAAAAAGTAATTCTTATCAAGTACATTTGAAAGTAGTTTCGGCTTTGATAAAATTGATCTTCAATTCATACCCTATTTGTTAATTTAGCACTATTAATTAATTAATTAGATTATTGTGTGATTCTATACCTAAAAAGCAATTTTTATCGCGTACATCTAAACGTAGGACAACATAGGCATGAAAATTGCATTTTATATACTATAAAGTGTACATCACACTTTTGCATATCATGAATTTGATGTCACGATAGACACTATTGCAGTGTAACTTCTCAATAATGAGATGAAAGGACATAATACTTCATATAGAATGAAACCGTAAATAGTGCATATCCATGAACTTTCGCTTTTAGACATGGTTGTTTAGATTAGTAACTTGAATTTGGTTATTGATCTTTAGTCTTTATTGATCTTTAACACCTTCAATGGCATAGCTTTGCTTGCTATATAAAATAATATATGCTATATAAAATATTTAGCAATTGTTGTTGATTTAAAAACCATTGTCGTTAAAATGGAATTCATGTGTAAAATGAAATTGTACGGACAGAGCTTTAGAGAGACTTTATGAACACTAAAACTGGCATGTGAGGTAAAGAGATTGGTGCAGGGGAGGTGAAAGCAGGTTTCACTAATGTAAAAAAGATAAGAGGGGATGAAATGTACAGAATTTCTAGTAGACATGTGGTCCCAGGTTCTTTCATGACATAAAACATTTAGTAGCAGTTCAAGTAATTACACAAGTACTAAGTAATAAAGTAGTCAGTCAAAACACTAGCCGACTAGAACTTCAATGGAATGCAAGAATACGGTGAATACCGTATCTTTCAGAGCTAGCAAGGAGAAAGCATGATACAAAACGTAATATGGATGTGGTGTTACATATTACTAAATTCAGTTGTTTCCAATGTGCAATGCTATTATTTTGGTGCTAAGTGTCAAAGAAATGAAAAGGCCAAATATGCTGACCATCTTTGATTGCAAGATACAATGTTTAAACCATTGCGAATTTCAAAAGAATATTACCACCGAATGAGAATTGGTAATACCATCAGTGAGTTCTAACACTGGGTCAAATGAGAAAAGCATATAAGTAGAGATTCTAGCCTACTTGCAGTGTAAGGTAATGCTCTCAGACACTGAGAAGGCGGCTAGGCTAGCCTCAACGACGCTACTGCTTGGGATGTGATGGAAGTTAAACTTGACTCCACATCTCATGTCAATTGCATGACAGGAGAATCATGTGATGATACTGCCGAGTGTGACAGTCACACACACGGCTCTAGCAGTGAATAGATTCTGTATGATTACAAGGGACTAATGCTTAGCCATACATTAGGATGAGAGCAGTGTGACTAAAACAAGGATTAGTCGCCAATCAGAATAGCTTATGGAATCAAGGGTGTGCCCCGGTGCTTTGGAACTGGCTTCATGCAAAACAATTGGTTTTTATCTGACTTGTTCATGAAGCTTTTTAATGAAGAAATGGGAAGTCAATCAAGCAATGAAGTAAAGTCAATGCTGACGTAACAGGCAGGTTAGTCAGTACTTGAATAAGAAATGTGTTGGCACGGCTTTGAAATGTAGCCTTTTAGTGATGAAGTTAGCTTGGACATCAAATTATGATTTGAGGTTATAGAGACCAATGGACTAAGATGAGTAAATTTAGCAATAATGGGCTAAATAAATACTGGTTCAGCAACATGCTATAGCAAAAGCAAAGAAAGACTCTCCTTGTACTGAGAGGAGGAGCTACTCCAAGTGCCTAAAGAGTTGTACTTTGCTGAGGCTATTGTTTCAAGGTGAAAATGGTTTCTTGCACTTGTTTAAAGACCTGGAGATATGATGTTTTAGCAGGTCCCAGACATAAGGCTGCAGTGGAATTGACAATATGCTTGATAAAAAAATTGTGATTAATGGTCATATTCAAAGGATACAAAACAAAGTATGTTTAGCTACAATTGTCAAAGCTTGAACATTTTTGAGCACCAATAAGGCTAGCTGTGTGTCTAAGTGTTGATATGTGCTTATTTGCAAGCTTTGACAGCTTGGTTGTGGAATGAGGTCAGCCTGACCAGCTTAAAAAAGGGCCAGCCAGATATACATAAGTCCAGATCATGTGCACCACTGTACCGCATTATCTAAAGCTGAGCTATATGGTTGATTTACTAGTTACGAATTAAAGAAAAATCCTGGCTATAAAAAAACTTTGAGGCTGTTACTGCAGGAGAGTATGTGTCGGCCTACGCGCATACTGTGGTTGCGCTCGTTAACAGGTTGTTTTGTAAAGATTATAATTATGAAGCTATGTCAGTGTTGAGCATACAATGTCAACTTACCGGTAACTACAGTACTGTTCAAAAGCTGTGTGAAAAATCATAACTTTGATGCATTAGCTCACATGATCAGTTTTTCTAACATTTCTGGTTTGTCGCTCAAACAGACTTTCGCAATGACGTATCTCATAATATTTTCAAATTTTAATAATTTTAAGAAACTTTAAATAAGTAAGCTAGAAACAAAAAGAGCTAAACTCGCAGAAGGTTTCACCCGTAAATCAGGTTCAGTCAAAGTTTCAGAACAGGTAACCTAACATTTTAGTAAGCAAAACCTCTTTGGTTTAGTAGTACTTCAGTAAGCCTATTCATCGCCGAATTCGTCAGAAATTGACCGACCGTGAACAAGTTGAGGTCAACAGAACACTATTTTCTCATGAAAACCTCGATAAATAATATTCACAAACAAACAAACAAGTTAAAATTGGAATAAACCGATCTTATATATCCCTTCGCGATCAGTGTCGTATAGCGCACTGATCGCGAAGGGCACAGTGTCGTCTCTATACGACACTGTTCGCGATAATATAAAGAAGTTCGACAACATAACATTTGAATTAATGCCGCCATCAGAACTGTCGCTTTCAAGTCCAGAATTGTCGCTTTTTGTTCGCTGTTTCGCCCTTACGTGTAAAGTTGTCACCTTTCGAAACGAAAGCGTTACCTAAGCGTCTGTCGTCGCTTAACCGTCCATAAACATACAGTACTACGCGTGCTCTGTACATTAAACCCATTGAACTTAAAACTCCTGGAATGGCAAGAGGTCATTCGCGAGTACGGAAATCCGGTCGACGCCATTATCAGCACGGGCTAGCCGGGTCACGAACTCAAGGATTTTCGCCACGCTCATACAAAACAAAAACAACAAGGTAGACACACTTTTCGCGGTCTTCCGCACGAATATTCAAAAATACTAACAGATGTCAATTCTATCGGCCAAACACAACCTACTAATGGATGAGCAACCTATTAATGTATCCGAATACCTCATATAAAATAAGCCAACCAGGTTACATAAAGGTTAATACCCACTTTATCTCTGGAAATATGCCTGCCCGCGGTTTTTGGCCAAGATTAACCAGGGTTCATCATACACCAAAATGTCTCTTACGGGTTCTGGAGGTAGTCCGTTATTTAATATTATCGGGTGGGTCCATTGTCCCCGTACCAAAACTTAAACTATTTTTAAGCCAACCAAATTCACGCGTTGAATAAATCATGAGCACGTAAATGAACTACCACCACTCCACTACTACAACTAGCGCGTAGGTACCGTATTGTATGGCGTTGTGATTAGCTTACATTGTGGCTTCTATTCGGGACAGGGTGTTTATATGGACGCCCGAACTTAATAAACAGAACGGGGTCCCTCCGGAACCCGTAATAGACATTTTGGTGTATGATGAACCCTGGTTAATCTTGGCCAAAAACCGCGGGCAGGCATATTTCCAGAGATAAAGTGGGTATTAACCTTTATGTAACCTGGTTGGCTTATTTTATATGAGGTATTCGGATACATTAATAGGTTGCTCATCCATTAGTAGGTTGTGTTTGGCCGATAGAATTGACATCTGTTAGTATTTTTGAATATTCGTGCGGAAGACCGCGAAAAGTGTGTCTACCCTGTTGTTTTTGTTTTGTATGAGCGTGGCGAAAATCCTTGAGTTCGTGACCCGGCTAGCCCGTGATTATCAGTTAATGTTCAAGTTAATTTCATTGTGTTTTCATCTCATTTCATGTACATTTGTGACCCAGGCAGTCAGAATGTACAATCGTGCTAAAACAACATTTTTGAGTTATTTACAGATTCAAAATCAGCAATATCTGAGGATTTTAATGCAATTTAAATTTTTTAAATCGGATTATATATGCCCAGGTTATGCAAGATTTAGTAGAGAAGGTCTCACGATGAACTAAAACTGTTGTTTTGAGTTTAGGCAGAATAAGGTTGCCGATTCATGAATCGTAAATCATGGTATCTGTTTACAAACCAAAATGCCATAGCAACAGACCACTTAATCTCAACCTATATTGATGAAACCTGGCATTCTACACATTAAAACCCTGAAAAAAATGATGGTTACATTTTTATTTAATTTTGATTTTCGGTTGACTTTCTAAAGGTCAGGGTAAGGTCAGCAATATATGTGGCTAAAAGCTCACATTCTTGGAGATTTACATTAAAAGGGTATGCTTCAAACTGGGCACTTCTCATCAAGCTATATTGCTATGACTGCATATATTGTCCATCGAAATTGCCCATCTATACAGAAGGTCATGGTAAGGTCAACAAAAGGTGACCACAGAGGGCATCAAGATGCGGAAATATCAACCCAACTCATCAAGTGACCATTCAATCTAGAGCTATTTTTATGTAGTTTAACACTCACACATTGTAACACAGAGTACACAGCAGAAATTTATTGTAGCCCATTCAACGGGATTGCTTGTTATATTAGTGGCAGTTTGTCCCAACACAACCATATCAAATGTGTCTCTATCTCTATCTCTATCTCTGTAAAATATCTCAAGTGGCCGCTAGGCCTGTAGAAATAAAATGGTGCATTAGGCATAAAAATAAGATCACAAGTAAGCATAGACTTATTTATCTAAGTCTGAAGGATAAAAGTATAAGATCGCTTGGTCTAGTTATAAGAGAATCAGATGTTAAAATTTCATCGCACGGTTAAAAAAAGAGTGTTTCATTGCACTTGTATTGATTGTGTGTCTGATATTGGAGCCTCGAGTAAAATAGGATGAGTTCTTAATTACAAATCTATTAAAATCGACCATTAGGTCTTGGCTTAAAATTTTTTGCAGTGTGCTTTCGTCCTTGATGCGTCTTCTCTCTGCAAGTGTTTGCCATCCCATTTTCACCATTTCTGATGATATACTATCAAATTTTCTTAAATTGTTGGCCCACCTAAAAGCTTTTCGGTTAATGGACTCTAAATCTTGTATACTATAATCAAAATGTGGACTCCAGATTTCCGAAGCGTACTCTAGCAGTGGACGACACACACTATAGTATGCTGTCCTTTTGACATTAGGAGATGTTTTCTTAAGGGTCCGCATAAGCATAAAAAGAGTGCCGTTAGCCTTACGTATGATGCGATTTATGTGTTCATTAAAATTGAGGGTGCTAGAAACAAGTATACCCAAGTATAAAAAGGATTGCGAGGATATAAGAGATGTACCGCAATAGTTGTATATATGTGAAAATCTAACTGGTTCCACAGATGTAGATGTGCATTTATTAGCATTAAATCTCAACTGCCACGACTCAGCCCATGCAGCCACTCTGCACAGTTGGTCCTGAAGCAGAAGGCTGTCGGACGCACATTCTATTGGTCTAAAAAGTATGGCATCATCCGCAAATAAACGTATGGATGTCTTTGGACAGTTCAGAGACTCTGGAAGGTCATTGATATATAAAAGAAAAAGCAAGGGTCCAAGCACCGACCCCTGGGGCACACCTGGGTTTTAAGTTCAATGATTAATGCCGTGTCCTTCGGTAATCCTTGATACAAAGTTCTAACGAGGCTTATTTGTTTAGATGACATAAAACTAGTGCAGAATTCCTTACATTTGCATCCACTTATTAGTTTGATGTCAACGGCTATAATGGGAAAGTTATCAGCAGTGATAGGCTGATCGTTATTCTCTGTAATTTAATTAATTAGGATGATCGCTGTTACTCTCCTTATCGTTAGCAGCCACATATTGCGTAAGCAGCTGTATTTTTGAGGTTTCCTTATTATCACAATCCTCATCCCCGCTTTCACTATAACCTGAGGCAGCTGACTTAGATTCTAAGTAGAAATACTTAGAATTACACCAAAATTATTAGCGTCAACTAGCCGTAATTTGTGCGACGGTCTATTTTGTTTTAGCCTGAGGCATTGAAACAGAAAATAGCCACGTACACGCGCCCACCCGCAATTAAAGTCTATACTTGAGATCTTGGGTTATGGCAAATTCCATAGCAACCACCGATATGGGTAGATTTAAATGGCAATTCTAGCTTTATGATTGGTCAGACACAAAAATAAACAAGACCACGTGAAAGAGCAGGGTTGAATGCACTATAAACCACTGTTTACTAAAATAGTGACGGTGAGTCATATAATAGCACATAGCACGCGTTGCGCTCTATTGTGAACAATCCAATTACCGCACGATTGTACATTCTGACTGCCGGGGTCACATTTCTGTCATTTTTCACCGTTTGTTTACAAACGGAACTAGCATTCGATTAGCTCTCCAATATGGCGCATACGTTTACGTACTATTATCAACGTAAAAGTCACGTGATTGCCATTCCAGGGGTTTTAAGTTCAATGATTAAACCTACCGAAATTAAACAGTACTGTATGTACTGTATAAATATGAAAGGTTTGTAGCTCTGTTACTAAACACTTATCGTTTAGTTATTAATACTTTTAGCTCGTAACTCACATCACACTGTATGCATATAATCAACCAGTATATGTAGGCCTATTGTACTGGTTTTTGTCTTGGTCTACCAGTGTACCTAATGGCGACCTGACAGGTCGGCTTACATTAAGCTTGCCGTGCCTATAACTGTATGTGATTATAGAAGACCACGTCAACCCTAAGGTCCGTCGTCTGATTAGCTTAGGTCGACCTCTCTTCTATAATTAGGTCGACCCAGTCAGGGCACCTTTAGCTGCTGACCCCGTAGTCAACTAGCTGACCGATGATGCCTATACTGGTCGTCTATCCGGCATTAATTCTTTTGCTGACTGCTCAAGCAAGAAATGAAGAGAGAGTGTATGTGTGTATAATTGTATTGACTATATTACAAACAACTGCCCCCACTGCAGGCTGTGCATTCCTTTATATAGGTTGTGATGTCAAGCGTGCAGCTCGCCCATGTAAGGGCATAATGACTATATACGGTAATAATGACCATATAAGGATTAATGACGCGTGGGTTGACTAAGAATATGAGTAAGCATGCACTGTAACCGAACTGTATAATATGGGTAGTAACAAATCTGCCACATACGCCGCCCCTATAGACGGCTATACGTCTATATAGACATATATAAAAATAATACTAAAAATAAAAAAAGAATAGTAATAAGGTGATAAAATAGAGAAGGAAATGAGTCTAAACCGCTTGTTACTGTCACAGTTACGGGCTGGCCTCTTGCTGGTCGGCCAGCTTTTCTAAGTATGTGGCCGTCCTACGCAATTGCTGAGCCTCTAACCTCAACCAGTCAGCGGCTGACATTGAATTCCTTGGGATCGAGATTTCCAACCTCTCTGGACGTACACTCACAGTCCGAATGGAAATCTGAGGCTGGTGTCGACTGAATGATTGGGGCATGGCAGCACATTTTGAACTAGCCGCTGCCGATGACGTAATCGCTCCCGAATTGTTTAATTGGATACTGTTCAACTCATACTCCCGCAGGTGCGGAGGCAGATTCCTACTCCTCTGAGGCCTGCTAACATTGTCTGGCTTTCGGTGGACAGCTGACTCTCCTGCCTCCGCACTTGCTGGAGTGCAGTTTTCTGTATCTCGGCATTGTTCATTGGAAGGCTGGCCCTCTGGGTTGTCAAAAGCTTCCTTAGGAGTTGTCCCATCATCACCTTCGGAGTTGTCTTTCCTACTTGCCTTTTCTGCATTTTCAGCTTCTAAGACGGGCTCTGCCTGAGTTTTTCTGTTGTTTTTCCTTACTCCACGCATGTTAGGCCTCCTACTAGGCTCAAGCAAGACTGGGGCTTTTCTATGATAATTACTGCAGGGTTTGTAAGCTCTCAACCGGTGTTCAGACTGTACAGAATGCTGTCCCCGGCGTTCGATTGTGTACGTATGATTTGGAAAGCTTTGGATTACCCGGTAAGGCCCAACTCTCTTGGCCGACAACTTGGAGTTCTCCCCCTTCCGTCGACGTCTGCGGGTCATCCAGACTAGGTCGCCAGCCTTGAACAGTGGTGGTTCAGTGGTGTCTTCAGCCACGATTTCTAACTGCCTGTGCCTGAGAATCTCATGGGCTTGTAAGAGCCGATCTTGGATTGCAATAGCGTACTCATTCGTACTCTGAAAAGATTCCACAGAACTCCCATGTTGGAGTTGGTCAGGGAGGCGCAACTCCCGACCGAGCATCATGTAGTTTGGAGTTTCTTTGGTGGCTGAATGGGGAATCCCCCTCAGTGTTCTCATTAAATGTGGTAAGACGAGATCCCACTCCTCCTGTCCTCTTCCAGTAAGAAGGGCTCGCAGGGAGTCTCCGAGTATTATGTTATTCCGTTCAACTATACCGTTACCTTCAGGCCTGTATGGAGTCGTCCTTGACTTCTCGACTCCCCAAAGTCGACACAGCTCCTGGAATAGGTCGGATTCGAACTGGGCCCCCTGATCAGTATGGATTATTTCTGGCAATCCGAAATAACTGAAAACCCTTTCCTCCAGCGTACTGGCCACGGTAGGCGCAGTGGCATCTGGGATTGCGATAGCGTCCGACCACCTAGTGAAGTGGTCGGTCATCACAAGAGCCCAGATGTTTCCTCGGGTGGTTAAGGGTAGGGGGCCGACCAGGTCTACAGCCAATCTCTGCCACGGTCAACCAGCGTAGAGCCTCTGTCTATTGGAGGTTGTTGCACCAGTGCCATGTTTGGCCTGTTGGCACACTTCACAGGACATTACCGTCCGACGTACGTCACTGGTCATTCCTGGCCAATACCAGTCCAACTGGACCCTTTTTAGTGTCCGATCTACGCCACTGTGGGCCTGTCTATGTGTCTCCCAGATTAGGTCTTGCCGCACAGGTAAAGGGCAGACGGTGACTGCTTTGCTTCTACCATTTCCTGGGATTGTCGCTGTCAAGACCCCGTCGGGATCGATCCGTAGCTGCGAAAACATGTTGGCTAGCCTCTTCAACTCTGGGTCGCTAAGTTGTAAAACTTGGGCATCTATGGGTCTACCAGTCAACACTGCCTGGTAAATTTTCCCGATTGCCATCTCTGCTCTTTTTTGTAGTGCAACAATTTCGCCAGCTTTCGTCTGTGCGGAGGGCCGTTTTTCTATAATAGGGGGGTGCTGACCTAAGCCTTGGTCGACCTTCTTGTTTACACTAAGGTCGCCCTCCTGGATTGGCCTGGGGCCGGCCTCCTTGTCTTTCCGAGGCCCGCTGTTGGGTCCGACCTGGTCGATTTCCACATCTGCTGGGACGCCCACTGCTTGGTTCCTCCATCTCTGGGGTTGTTGGGGCAGAAGTGGCCACTCAATCTCATCCAGATTTCCCGTGGGTACTCGACTTGATGGAATCGTCCCTTTCTGTAATTCTTTACAGATCTCCGAGCGGGGAGGCCCACCATCTCGTCTATCTATTGAGGCACATTGCTTGCAGTCTTCACACTTTTGCCTACTCAAGCCATCAGCATTTCCATGCTTCTCTTCCTTTCGGTGCACAATCTTGTATCTGTGTTCCGACAAGCTTTCCAACCACCGGGCTATCTGACAGGAAGGTTCCTTCCTCCGGTGCAGCCAGACTAGGGAAGCATGGTCGGTCCTGATGACAAACTCTCGACCGTACAAATAGGGCCGGAAATGTTTCACGGCTAACACCACCGCCAGGAGTTCTCGCCTCGTGACACAGTAGTTCCTCTCCGCAGGGGAGAGCGTCTTGCTGTGATAGGCGATAACTCGCTCCTGTCCTTGTTGGACCTGGGACAATACGGCCCCAGTTCCGACGTTGCTGGCATCTGTGTCAAGTATGTACTCTAAGGTCGGATCTGGGTAGCCTAGTACAGGGGCATGCGTCAAGAGCCACTTGAGGTGACTGAAAGCTTCTTGTTCAGGTTGACCCTATTTCCAGGTGGACCCTTCTGCCGTGAGTAGTTTCAAGAGCTTGGCAACCGAAGCGAAGTCGGGCACGTATCGGTGGTAGTAACCGGTAGTGCCGAGAAAAGCCCTCAGCTGAGTTACATCGGTTGGCTCCGACCACCTGTGGATCGCTTCCACTTTTTCCGGATCCGTGGCTACACCAGTTGAACTCACCACATGTCCGAGGTACTTCACTTTTGTCTGCATGAGGGTACATTTAGATGGTTTGTTTCAAGCCGGCTTGTCGAAGCCTGTCTAGTACTTCTGACAGCCTAGACAGGTGACTCTGGAGGTCGGCTGACATGACTATGATGTCGTCCAGATACAGCAAGAGCGTCTTCCAGTGGAGCCCTTGCAGCACTCGCTCCATAAGCCTCTGAAACGTGGCAGGGGCCGACGTCAGCCCGAAAGGCAGCACTTTCCATCTCCAAAGCCCACTTCTCGTGATGAAGGCTGATTTCTCCTGCGCTCCCGGCGACAGGGGTACCTGCCAATAGCCGCTCATCAAATCGAGAGTGCTGAACAACTTGCTGCCTGACAGAGCATCCAGACTGTCATCGATCCGAGGAAGTGGATATGCGTCCTGTTTAGTGACCGCATTCAACCTCCGATAATCAATGCACAGTCTCCAGGTTCCATCCTTTTTCCTGACCAGGACCACAGAAGAGCTCCAAGCTCCATATGCCTGCTCTATCATTCCTTGTTTGGCCAGCTCAGAGACCTGCCGATCTATTTCCGCTTCCTTCTCAGGGCCAACCCTGTATGGGGTCTGCCGAATGGGTTGAGCATCCGTTATCGTGGGTATCTCATGTTGGACCAAGGTAGTCCGACCCACATCTCCATCCCCTTTACTGAAGACATCGGCATACTGATCAAGGAGCCTAACTACTTGTTGTCTGTCGTAGTCACCCCTACAGTGCACTATAGCTTGGCTATACAGCTCTTTCACGTGAGGAGCCACCTTTGGGTCAGGCCGGGTATCCTGGCTTGCTCTCGCTCCCTTTGGCCCCCCCTCTGTCCAGGGCTGGCCGATTTCAGTTTCATCAACTCCTGTGTAGCTGCCAATCACAGTTCCTGACACTACCTGTACAAGGGAATCTGTCGGGTTCAAACAACGCAGGGCGACTCTTCCCTTCTCATCAGGTAGGTGGAGGCTGGCAGCCACCATGTACCGATCTCCTGATCCCTCTACCATTCCTAAGGGTTGGTATGTGTGGGTCGTGAGGCGGCATGTAACCACCATCTCCGACCGAGGTTGAAGTGTCATGGTACGGACAACCTGCACCTTGCTCACTAAGGGTCGTCCGTCCCGATCTGTGCAGATCAGCTTCTGACCATTCACTACCAATGTGGACTCTTGGAAATTCATCTCACAGCATTGGTCTGTCAAGAATGGCATCCCGATGATGGCATCTTCTTTTAGGGGGCATACAAGAAGTGATACAGTCACTTGTACACTTCTGACTCGGATGGGTACGGTCAACATGCCATGAAAGTTTAGGCGAGACCCGTCAGCCATCGTGCCATAGTCTGTTCTCTCTACCAACTGAGCCTTCAACCCCGCGGGAAGCCGGTCAAAGACATGACGGCTGAGTAGGTTTGAGGTGCATCCACTGTCTATCAGGAAATGAGCAGGTCGGCCCATAATCTTCCCAGGTAAGAAATAGCTACTACTGTACGGTTTCCAAAGGGTGTCCGCAGCCACTCTCTCAGGACCGACCTGCTGAGTCGTCCGACCGGTGTGCTGCCACCTCTTACGCCGTCTCCTTGTCTGGAGCTTTTCTGTAACCACTGGGTTTGGGATTTGGATTTCCTCTGTTTGCTGCTCAGTTAGTGAGTCAAAGGAGTTTTGTAGTAGGACTGAGGTCGACCCATGGGGGGTCTGAGGTCGACATGTCCGACGTGGGGTTTGCCAAGGTGGCTTTCTCTGGTTTGAGGGTCTACAGTCAGTATGTCCCCCTACTGCTGTGGACGATGCCCGTTTCCCTGCTGCTGGTTTCTTGCTGGCTGGGTAGCTGCCATCCGAGGACACTGTCGTCTGACATGTCCGACTATTCCACATTCCCAACAGCTGGTCGCCCTTCTGATCTGCTGCGGCTCTGGAGTAGTCCGACCTTGGCTTCTGGGTCGGCTACCATTGACCGCCAGTCCTGTCGTCAAGGTGGTCAGCTCCTTTAGGGCTACAAGGACATCTTCCAACGTAGCCGATTTTGTAGCTTGTGGGAGGTCGACCTGAGTTGCCTTGGGGTCATCCTCTTCCTCCCCTTCTATAACCATGATGGTTGACCTTTGGGTCAACCGAGGATTAAATGGCTGAATTTGCAAAAAGTCATTTCCAGCCTGCACTGCCTCTCCCAAAGTCCGTGCTCCCACCGCTAACAGATGCCTCTGTAGATAGGTGTTGCCCAATGTCAAGGAGAACGCATCTAATGCCATATTTGCACGATGGTGCTCAGGCAGATCATCATAAGCTATATTGGCTAGTCTTTCTATTTCGGCAGCATGATCTTGCAAGCTAACCTTGACTTCCTTCTTGAGGTTTAATCGACTCCTGGCCTCTCTAACTGTCAGACCAAATTTGGTTCTCAAGGCTGCAAAGATGGCATCCGTAGTTTCTCCCCTGCCACAGCTTTTAGCACTGTCCTTCAGCACCTCTCTGAGGTGTAGACGTGCTGACCCTGTAGACTATTGATTAGCTTCAGCTACTTCCTGAAACTGACTGATGAACAGTTCAACATCATCACTGCCATCAAACTTAGGGGGCTTGAAGTCCCTCTCTGGTCGAGATTGCCGTAAAGCCTCAGTTATGGCGTCAGCCATCCGCCCACACTGATCAGCTTGATGGAGATCAGCCTCAGCTGCCTCTCTCCTAGTTGACCGCCTTCCAGGCATGGTCAGACGATCCCACTGCTGCCACCAGTGTACTGGTTTTTGTCTTGGTCTACCAGTGTACCTAATGGCGACCTGACAGGTCGGCTTACATTAAGCTTGCCGTGCCTATAACTGTATGTGATTATAGAAGACCACGTCAACCCTAAGGTCCGTCGTCTGATTAGCTTAGGTCGACCTCTCTTCTATAATTAGGTCGACCCAGTCAGGGCACCTTTAGCTGCTGACCCCGTAGTCAACTAGCTGACCGATGATGCCTATACTGGTCGTCTATCCGGCATTAATTCTTTTGCTGACTGCTCAAGCAAGAAATGAAGAGAGAGTGTATGTGTGTATAATTGTATTGACTATATTACAAACAACTGCCCCCACTGCAGGCTGTGCATTCCTTTATATAGGTTGTGATGTCAAGCGTGCAGCTCGCCCATGTAAGGGCATAATGACTATATACGGTAATAATGACCATATAAGGATTAATGACGCGTGGGTTGACTAAGAATATGAGTAAGCATGCACTGTAACCGAACTGTATAATATGGGTAGTAACAAATCTGCCACACTATTTGTTTCTCCCAGACTTCTCAGTGTATTGCTACCCTATATATTGCTATACATGTACGTATATTGTTGTGGAAGTCAGCGATAGCTAGCCATTTGCAAGTGGGTTCTGCGTACAAGTTGTCTTATGCTGAATGAATAATAGCTCTCATCCACAACTGTAATTGTTGCAAGCATGGTGTCTGGTGAATGAGTATGCGATTTGTTACTCAAACTCTGCAGGCACGAAAAGACGGGGCATTTAATAGGCCTACAATTTAATGCAATCGAGCGTAATGCTAAAATGAGTTTAGGAATAATAAATGCTCAAACGGGTACACTTGTAAATGCAAGAATGTCAAAGATATAGACGTATGTTATGGTGTAGTGGGAGAAATTATGTTATGCATAAATAATCCGAATCCACACACAATATCATAGTTAAATTTGCTTTGTCATTTTTTTCAATTTTGATTATGTTAAATTTGTGTACTTTGCTTTGTCATGTGGGAACTAATTTGATTATTACAGGTTCAGGTACAAGTGGGGTGTTAAGCTATTATAAGCAATACCCCTACTGATATTTACCAGTAAACGGTACTTCTTTATTCTATAAGTTCAACAATTAAAATACATAACTAACAAAATTCTTAACAATAATATTAATGACAAAAGGTTAAAATAGCTAATAAAGGTTACACCCTTACTCGAACTGTCGTCCATGTTCGCTTGCTCGGTCCATACGTCTGCGAGTTTCGATAGTCAGATGAGAGTCATGGCAGTCCTTATATGTGGATATTTGCTAGTGGAGATAGAGAAATAAAAAATGATCAGCTGATGATTAAGATGAAAGATCTATAGGTGGGGAAAATCAACTTGTGTCCAGTAAATATTTGGTAGTAGTACAATAATAAGATTTACAGTGCACCCTCAGGATACGATGTTAATCTGTTCCAAGGTTGGCATCGTTTGGTGAAAAATTCGTATGTAGGGGTATAGAGACCATTGTAATTATTAGAGGTGCACGACGATTATAAAAATTAATCTCAAATAATAACTGGTCCGAACTAGTTAATCTTCGATTAATCTTAGACTTAATCTATCAAAAACCTGCATATTCGAGAACAAATAATACAGTTACATGTATAAATTAATTATATTTGAAACAATTATTGTTAACAAGATTACATGTTATGTACAATGTGCATAAGTTACAATGTAATAATAAAGTGATCTGAGACTACTTTCAGTAATACATGAAAGTAGTCTCAGAAAGTCTATAACTCAGCCAGATGAGAGTTGAGGCAGCACAGTTTATGTACATTATCCGAATGAAGAGATGCCCTCTTCCTACATACAGTAGTAGTAGTTATTGTCTGCGACAGCTGGTGATGATTTCTAAGCGGTAGGATGAGAATTAGTTAAATAATATCTTAAAGATGCCGGGCTGTGGTGGTGGGCAAATTTTTTTTGGCATACATTGCACTTCACTTTCTTGTTATGCGTCCAACAACATATGAAAATGCCCTACCTAATACGGAGTACATTTTTCTGTTTTCATGTTCCAATAAAGTGTCAATCTTATATTGCTATCATTCTAAAGCTGAAATATAATTGTGATTTATTTGAAAAATGAAGATACATGTATAATTTACCTAAAAAAGTTTTTAAACATAAACCAAAAATAGGTTGTAAAATATTAAATAATACTGAAATCACTTTTGTTGCTATTACCTGGAAACATGTTCAAACAACTAACAACATGGCCGCTTACAATTAGATCGGCACGACGCTTTTGTCTTTGTATTGTGTAGCCTAAACAAGTTTTATGTTAGTGACTCACTTCATATTCTCATAGTTGAGGGAAAAATAATTGGGGTTATCTGATTGGCAAAAAAGTGTTGCTTGTCATAATATCTATGTTTTAGTAAATTAAATGATAGTAATCTGCTATGTTAATATTATATTGTGGCGGTTGCCGGGCCATGAATTTATTTTCAATATTTTATATACTCGCATATAATTACTTATATATATATATATATATATAAATATTGCATGTTGTGTCTGTCTTTACTATGTGTTTTACATGCATATAATTACTCTTATGTATATTTTGCATATTGTGGTTGTTTTTATTATGTGTCTTATTGCTAATAATTTCTTAATTTGGCCGTAATTAAGCCAACATGTTAGCGAGTCTATTAATCATTTATTCCTATACGGTTTCTTACCCGGTTCCATTATACGGTTTGGGGGAAAGTTTATGTACTGTATAGATGTATAGGAAGTGCTCTTGCTACGAGAGCAGAGTAGTTGCAGCTCCACAATTGATAAAAAATCCTTTAGAATAAAATGGACAAAAAACCATAATCACTTCTCTTACAATATATGCAATATTATTGCAATCTAGATCATGCCTGAGCAAAGGCCGGCAAATATCTTTACAACATATTAAACAATACAAAATAACCACATCATGATCATCACCTCAGTTGCAACTTATTTGAAGATTAATTGGCTCAACTCAGTTAATCGTGTATTTGTATTGATCGCGTTATTCGTTTAATTAACGCGATCATTGTGCAGCTCTAGTAATTATGCAATGCGAACATCCCCTGATAAAAATCATCAACATTTTATGAAAATGTGTACATATTGAAAATTAGAACAAAATAGGTTGTTAACTTTAGTAACTGTAATTACCTACAACAACTGTATTGTATTCGGTGTATTTTAATGGTTATGATCTGCAACAAAATGCAATGTTATAATGTGTGTACCAATTTCAGTACATATGGTAAGGAGTTATTACCTTTAAGATGTATGTACGTATACCATAAACTTTGAATTCACTTCAAATTAGTTTAACTTACTAAACTCACAGTTAAAACTATGTTATATAATGTATTTTCAACTATTTTATTGAATTTCAACTTTATATCATGAAACTTTTATTCTTTATCAGTTTATGTCTTCACTTTCACTATAACATTTAGCGTGTCTGGTCAAAACCTTTTTTAACCTAATTTGGCAAGAAAGGTCAAGCGATTCAGTTATCGAAAGCGGCCTCTTGCAAACTTGACCATTTAACGGCCATCGAAAAGAAAAATGAAATTTTATTTACTATACAGGACGTACATACCTTTGGAGTAACGTGACTTGAGCTAGTACACGTAGCGAGTAGAGCAGCAAGGAGGCAAAGACGTATTAATGCTAATTATGTTACTGTACCCTTAAAAATAAATTTAATGCATTAAGAAATGGAATTTTTGGCTGGCTAAAAGAAGTTGTCTATTCCTGTCTAATTTTTTCGACTGGTTTTAAAAGAAAAAGTTTACCACTTTTCGGTCCTGAAAAGTAAAAATGGCCAGGAAGACACAGCTTTCCTGCTGGTGCAGAGAGTGCTCTAAGAAAACAAGCTAATTTGGTGCAATGCAGAAGATAGCCTACTTGGTCACTTATTGAGGATGATGCTTGCTGGTGCAATGCAGAAATTTGCTAGCTAGCTAACGCTTGTAAAAGGATCCAGAGAAGGTTGTACAGTAGTTTGTCTTGTTTGAAATGTGCACAAGAATCAATGTAACCATACATACAGAAGTTTGTACGTATTTATACCCTAAAGGGCAGGGCTTTAGCAGGTTCTAGTAAGTAATGTGGATGCGTCAACTATCTTGAGTAGTTAGTTATATATATGAGTTACATACATACGATGATTTGTATTTACGTAGTCGAAAACAGGCCCACCAGCAAAGACAGGATTAAACAAGAAAATGAAACACAAAATCCAAAAGAAATGAATAAAACATATAAAACACGCCACACGAAGAAGATAAAGTAACGATATACATTGTACAGTATTGTTTTTATGTACCTGTAAAGTTAATACTGGAAGTTTTTCTGTCTCTTCTGCTTCCTCGCCATCACAAAATAGTTGCTCCTCTTGAATTCTGATCCCGTGCATGGCCTCCAATTCCTTCAAGTCATCAATCGTAAGCTCCTCCTTGTGCTTGCTTTAAAAGATTTCTTGTTGTTAATAACAATAATTGCAATTGTTGGTTGTGACCATACTCCTTAACAATATTAATAGTGCGAGCGCCTTCTTCCTATTTATTTATGACCTCCAACTTTGTTGTCATGGAAATCATTTTTCGTTGGTCTTGTAACGTTTGTATCGGTCTCAGATTTTATAGCTAACAAATTAAATATAGATACTTGTAGTTATATGCGTATGCTGAATAAAATTTTATAGTAAAGTGGAGTATAACGCTAAAAATGAACATTTGCTCTCACTTATGTACATCTTACAAAATTTCCCACCTGGAATGCTAACCTGAAAGAAGTCTGTCATCGTGTCTCTTCTAAATGTTGTTAACATGTCTTTGGCAAACCGCATTTCGGCGTCTTTGTTATTTGGACGTACCTAATAAGCACACCGACTGCCAAATTTGAACTCAGGTGAAAATCTTCTTGAATTCGTATGGTGAAATAAAATTCGTATGATGAAGTGAAAGCCTCACCATGTTCAACTTCGTAAGGTGAAAAAATCGTATATCAGGGTAATCGTATCCTGGTGGTGCACTGTACTAATATAACCTTTTTAAGCTTTGTTTACAATGATAGTTGGGTGAGTTGAAGACCTATTTTTCTGATTACTTTGGTAAGATCATGCCTTATTCTATTCTCTCCATTTTCAGCTGTCTTCGTCATCATCAGCTACCTTAGTCATAATAAAGCTGCCACCAACTTTGAAGTCTTTATTACATGTATTTTCAAGGTCGCAAAGTTTATGAATAAAAAGTAAACATTCTGTTACTAAATAATTATCACTTAGTTATAAATACTTGTAGTTCATAACTTAAATCATTCTGTATATCATATAATCAGACAGTATATGCATTTGTTTCTCTCAGACTTCTCAATGTATTGTTACCCTATATATGTCGTCACTTTTAAAATCACTGTCACCTTTTTTGAGTTGGTAACCAAAACAACCTTTTTCTTCACATTCGTTATTTTAATACAAATATCCATTCTGGTGGCACTGGGTTGCGTTAAAAACCTGAAACTTGCTCAGTTTGAACTCCTGCTAACCAAAAACATGGCTCAACCAGCGACCTTCACAAACTTATTAGTAATGTTTGGGAGTGTTGTTGATTACTCCGCGAAGAGTGACAGCCGTCTCAGGCTTTTAGGGCTACATTTCTTGTACTGAAAATAGACCGAGATTGTCTTTAATAATCACTATCAGTCACAGACTTGAAAACTGATTTGCTGTCAATGTCGTGCCATTTCATTGCTGTTTACTTTAAATACCTGGCAGTCTATAAATGCTGGGCCAGATGCTTCAAACCAAAACTAGTGAAGTTTCGGTTGAACGTGTTGATTTATGGACAAATAATAAGTTAGTAAAGGTACGGCTACACGTAACAAATTTTTCGTTGATTTTAACCGAAATCACGAAATGATTGAAACACACAGAATTATTCTGCGCTGCTAGAATCGTGGTAGCGAGCACAATTCCAGCAGCTTTTGCAATTAGTATAGTCCAAGAAACGTATAATGACACAATAAAAGTATAAGAGCAATTCAACATAGTACATTAGATTGCGTTATTGTATGTATTTATTGTTTGGACGCTATAGTTACAAATTGTTTATTTTTTAGTTATATTTCCTTTTTAGCAACAAAAGTTTTGTGGTAGAAAATGTTGCCATCTTTAGCGCAATCAAGTCGGTTGCATCGTATTTACTATCGTGAATTTCCGTAATATTTTTCTTGCGTGTCGAATTATGTTCTCGAACTACATAAATTTTAAAATTTGCTAGAGTCGTGCTCGCTTACCAACAATAGCGCAACTTAAACAGCTACATCGTGTGTTCTATGTTGAATTGCTTTCGTACTTTTATTGTGTGTCGCAATACATGTCTTGGACTATACTAATTGCTAAAGCTGCTAGAGTCGTGCTCGCTAATAATTTGTTTAATCCGTTAAAAGCGTTTCGTCGACGAACTCGGTGGGCATGCACAGCTCAAATAATTCTGTGAATTTCGACCGATTAATTCTGCGTTTTTTCGTGATTTCGGCCAGAACTCAGTACCAACGAAAAATTCGTTATGTGTAGCCGTACCTTTAGTAATTCTACTTACACAATCATCGTCACCTACATTAATAAATGGTCGTCTCGTCTGTCACTTTTTAAATACTCCTGTCATCGGGTCGTCAGAATCGTCACAAAACATGGGAGGACCCTCAATACTAGATGTCTAATACTAGATGTCTAATACTGGATGTCTATTACTAGATGTCTAGTACTAGATGTCTATTACTAGATGTCTATTACTAGATGTCTATTACTAGATGTCTAATACTAGATGTCTAATACTAGATGTTTATTACTAGATGTCTATTACTAGATGTCTATTACTAGATGTCTATTACTAGATGTTTAATACTAGATGTCTAATACTAGATGTCTAATACTAGATGTCTATTACTAGATGTCTAATACTAGATGTCTAATACTAGATGTCTAGTACTAGATGTTTATTACTAGATGTCTAATACTAGATGTCTAATACTAGATGTCTAATACTAGATGTCTAATACTAGATGTCTATTACTAGATGTCTATTACTAGATGTTTAATGCTAGATGTCTAATACTAGATGTCTAATACTAGATGTCTAATACTAGATGTCTAACACTAGATGTTTATTACTCGATGTCCAATATTATATGTCTATTACTAGATGTCTAATATTAGATGTCTAATATTAGATGTCTGTGACTAGACGTCTAATACTAGATGTCTAATACTAGATGTCTGTTACTAGATGTCTAATACTAGATGTCTAATACTAGATGTCTAATACTAGATGTCTATTACTAGATGTCTAATACTAGATGTCTAATATTAGATGTCTGTTACTAGATGTCTAATACTAGATGTCTATTACTAGATGTCTAATACTAGATGTTTATTACTAGATGTTTAATACTAGATGTTTATTACTAGATGTCTATTACTAGATGTCTATTACTAGATGTCTAATACTAGATGTCTAATACTAGATGTCTAATACTAGATGTCTAACACTAGATGTCTAATACTAGATGTCTAATACTAGATGCCTAATACTAGATGTCTAATACTAGATGTCTATTACTAGATGTCTAATACTAGATGTCTTATACTAGATGTCTTATACTAAACTAGCTGCATTACCCGCCTACAGTAACAAATTCATGTGCAGCATAAGGTTTATTGAGAGTTGGCTTTCATACTATAAAACAACTCCAAATATGCAGTTACATCTCCCTCTCTCCATCTCTCCCTCTCTCCCCTCTCTCTCTCCCTCACTCTTCTCCCTCTTTCTCTCCCTCTCTCTCCCTCTCTCTCCCCTCCCTCTCCTCCTCACTCTCTCTCCCTCTTTCCCCTCTCTCCGTCTCTCCCCTCTCCCTCCCTCTTCCCCCTCTCCCTCGTTCTCCCTCTCTCTCTCCCCCCTCTCCTCCTCGCTCTCCCTCTCTCTCCCCTTCCCCTTCTCTCTCCCTCTCCCCCCTCTCCTCCTCGCTCTCCCTCTCTCTCTCTCCCTTTCTCTCTCTCTCTCCCTTAGTTCAACGCAACACATGCGGATAGACAACATTTTTGGTTTTTCTGTCGGGCGTATGAAGGAACAGTTTTCGGCGTGTGCCTACTTTTGAGCAGGCGACGTATAGCTGGTCATGGCTGATGCAGGGTGACAGTAAGTCGATAGCAGCTGCTCTCTTTCTTTTCACAATAGCGTATCGCAACCCTCGGAGTACTCGTGAAAGTTCTGTAATAGTAAGTTACAGTAGGCCTACTCGTAGCTGGAAAAAAATTAGTAACTCGGCTGCTGAAGGAAATGAACATGACCCACTATCACGAACAGCGGCAAATCCAACGTTATCAAGTAGTGGAGATGTGGCAATTCATAGACAATACAACATCGTATAAGAAACAATTACCTTTTTGATGTGGAAATTTAGTAGGTGAGAAATGCGTTTTTCCAGTGGCTCCAAGAAACAAACGTTTACGTGACCTTCTCGGTACACGTTGGCAGTAAATATTAATTGCAAGTAAATAACTACTTGTTAATTTATTTTATTTAATGAATAGTACATTTGTATAGCTGTATAGACGCCTTTGTATAGGCCGCGGAACTCAGGAAAGGTGCTTTTTAACACGGCAGAAAATTTGCCGTTTAAAAAGCGTGCTAACCGGAGATTTCGGTTAATGCGCTCGAGCGGTGAAAGAAAAACAACAGAATCGCCACACTTTTATACAAGCCGCTTGGCTCAAATCGTCAGAGAAAAGTAGCGGCTAATAGTCCATATTACGAAGTTACGATATTACAAAATTACGATAATTAGTACTCATATTAATTCGATTGGCTTCGTTCGACCGAATGGAAAAAGAAAGACCTCTCTATAATTTATTTACCGTTACTACACATATTAATTCAGTTCGCTTCGTACGACCGAAATTCGTACGACGATAAAAAAAAAGACCGCTCTATAAGGCGGACAATCAATCAATCACACAGATACACAGACAACGATTGCCGTTTATATAGTAGATGTCTAATACTAAATGTCCATTACTAGATCTCTAATACTAGATGTCTATTTCAGTCAGGCTTATCAAATTACATTGAAAATAAAGAAACGTGAGTAATCTGTGACTTTTGTTATATGTTATGAATAACACATTTAACTTGTGGTAGAAGTAGAGGTAAATGTGATAATATTCTCATATCATGCTATAGATATGGTTAGTAATTCATCTCAAGCAGGATTTTACAGAAGTTTCAACTGCAGAGATAGATACTGGCAGGTCAAATGAAAATTTGATAGTTTTGAATAATATTGGAATTTCTTTTTGTTAGTACTCAATACGTTGATTTAGTCTCCAACATGTGTTTGGCTTGTGGTGGCTAACATACCTTGTTGCTATAGAATACAAACAGATGGATTTATGCCTCTTACGTAAACCCATACATACCAAGACTTCACTTATTGAACAATATCCAGGGTGGGACAACATAATTTGACTCATTTTGGTCTCAGTTTGTAGTGTCCTGTATAAGAGAAAAGAAAATGGCTGATACAGATTTGATTGGTGACAGTAGATGTGGATATTGCTATCAGGAGTTCAGTTTAATGAGAGATCCTAGAGAGCTGCCGTGTCATCATGCCTTTTGTCTAGAATGTCTAAAGGGAGATTATAACGATCAGAAAGTCGTGAGTTGTCCGCTCTGTAACAAACAGTATGAATCTGTGGAAGATATAGACAAGCTTCCAGCAGTAAAACTGACTGTACAGAAAGAAGATAACTCTAACAGTACTACTGCTGCTGCAGTGATATGTGAATGTGATGACTGTGACAACCAGCTAGCTGTCTGCTATTGCTTACAGTGCTGCCGCAAGATCTGCGCTGTACACCGAGAAAACCATATCTCTATGTTTAAGAGAAGCCATTCAGTTGTTGGAATATCAGATTACGAAGTATCAGCCACAAAAAGCAGGAAAGTTGTATGTGAGAACCATGATGAGGAGCTATCAAGAGGTTGTGATGACTGTGGCAGACTAACATGTAATAATTGTGAGATACCCCCAGTAGCATGCACAAGTCTCAAGTATGGGCACAATTTCATGTTACTCAGTCAGCTTAAAGAGAAGATAACTACTGAATTTGGTGAACTATTACAGTTAGTCAATGATAAGCTCACAGAGATTTGTGTAGTAGACAAGCAGATCTGGCGCATGTTGGACAAAGAAGAAGCTAAATGTAAGGAAGAGATAGAGTTAATTGAAAGAGTCTGTGAAGAACAGATTAAACGAATCAGAGAGGAGAGTGAAAACCTGAAGGAGCGTATCCGTGACTACCAAAAGAAGCTGACCAATCAGGTAGAATTATACAACTCTGAACTGATTACTAGAAAACAGCAGCTCGAAGAATCTCGCACCAAAGTACACAGGCACCTGAGATACAGTCATGTGACTGAGTTGGTCAAACAGAGGGAAGAATTGAAGGCTTGCATGAAAAGACAGTTGAGCACTCTGAACTATCGAGTCATAAGTGAACCAGTTTTAGTGTCTGAAACCATCAGCAGAACAGCTTTGAATTTAGGGATAACACAACTACCAACATCTTTGACATTTACTTCTAAGCATCGCATGGATTATTCATCAGTAGAAAAACCTTTATCAGTGTGCCACAGATCGGATGGAGGTCTATTAGTCGGAGATGGAAACAGTGTTATGATAATTAGTGGGCCACCTGAAAGAAAAACAACATCATGTAAACATGCCCTCTTTTGTCCAGTAGAACATAAGGGTGTTGCTTACGGACTAACACATTTCACTCAAAGTGGTATGTTTGGTGGCGACAAAAATAATCTAGAAGTTTACCAATACTTGCTAGATTTTTCAGAATCCACTCTTGTTGTTTCACGAAGTTATCATCAGAGATACTCTTTGCAAAATCCTATTTTGGCAGTTTCTGATGAATTTATTGCGTATTGTGATGGAGACAATCAAATCAGCATTTTCAGCATTCTGAGCCGGCAAACTTCAGATGTTGATGTAGAAGTTACACCTAAAACTTTTTGTTTCCTCCCAAATGGTGACCTACTGGTAACAGGTTGGCTGGAAGATTCAAATCAGAATGCAGTGCTGACAAGGTACCAAGTAGAAGATGGAAAGCTCACAACTGTCTGGACATGTGAAGGTCTGCAAGATGCTTATGGAGTGTGTGAGAGTGAAGGACTCATATATGTTTCTACACGGAATAGCAAGTCCATCTTCATTGTTTCTCTCCAAGGGAAAGTGTTACATAAACTAATAGACGAACAACTCCCACAGCTAATGGGACAAATTAGTGTTAAAGATGATGAGTTGGCTGTTTCAGGGTGTAGTGACCACGAGTATGTTTATATTTTTAAAATAAACTTTTAATTGCTGAATCAGCATTCCTAGCATCAATAGTGGTGACAAAAGAACCACAGGCTATTTATATGCCTTCATCTTCTCATACCTTTTTTAGAATTTTGACCATTGTTATGTTCCTATACCCAAACTGTCTATTCATTCAGTATAAATTTTTAATTACAGGAGCAGAAGTGCTCCTAGCCACAATAGCTTTGATAAACGAACCGTAGGCTTACTTCTATAACTACCGTTTTGTATTTTTATAAAACTTGCTATCCTAAACTCTATCTACAGTTTCTATCCTCATCTACAACAATAATGAGTTTTACTCACTTTTTATCATTTGACTGTTTGTTATTGATAAAGCAACAAGTTTGTGTCTAAAATAAACTTAGTTATTGTATCAGTCTAGTAAATTATAGCTTAGCTAGAACTGTAGCCCTAGTTTTCTAACCTGTAGCTATGAGTGTATCATGGGTGTGTCTTTGAGTGTAGGGTACTGCAAACTTTAAAAATACAATGGAGTGTTTGTGATGAACAGAGGGCTACAACTTTGTACTTTTTACATGCTTATCTGAATATTGTTAACAATTGAAGTCATATTACATAATATATGGCATATTATAATATAGGCATAATACACATATCGCGCACATTAATATTATATATATTCTCAGCATGCATTACCTGTGCTGAACCATTTACACTGAAACTTGAGTACTAATAAGCAACATTTTACAGGAGTTAACTTTGTTAAAGATGTGGTTGCGTCAAATTTGAGTTGATTCTAAAAGAAAGTTTTTTTTGTCTATCAGTTGATATGATGTTTGTTGTTAGGCGATCTCATTGTCAAAACATTCGAAGATTAAAATCGAAAAAATTGATCGCAGTAAAAACGCCTAGGCCAAAAAAACATGCCCAAACTCGTCCAAAATGATGTAAAGCGTGATACAACCTCTCTCCATCTCTCGTATTCACATCGGCTATTGCGATAAAAGTCTAGTCCTACGTGGCTCTATTGGCATATATTTTATCTTGTATTTGCTCATGTTGGCTAGAATAAAATTTTAAATCCAGCTACAGATACATTATTATTAATGTCTCAACGCCTCAAATAAGGGAAATTAAAATCTTGTCATATTAGCTTCCTCTAAATGCTGTGTAAACATCTTAGTACCGACTACCAATTCTACTGGTTATGGTAATTATGTCAAGCAAACTAAGTAGAATCAGGTCTTTGTATCGGCACAGTTCCGTCGCTACCCACACCGAAAATTAGTTTCTTACAAGGTAAAATAAGCAAGCTGCGTCTTTGAAAAGAATGTGGCGAAACCAACTGCATCCCTAAAAGTCATGTACATTGTATAATCAACGTTATCGAGTCATTATTGGTATCAATTTGTAGAAAAAAATTCACTGGTCCCATTTGATTAGTTGATTCAAGTACTAAACAAATGGTCGAGCGATGCAAAAGTACCTGCCAACACAGCTCTAATTACACTTCATAAATCCATCTATCAGACAAGATTTCAGCACAGGTGTCATCGGGGCTATGATGTATTCAATGTTCTCCAAATCATGATTTGCATTATCTTCAACAATATTATTTTATTATATAATTCTTACAAGCAAAAGAATTTTCATCTCGGTATATAAAGCTTTTGTTAAAAATATCCATCCAAGTCGTGGCCACTCACATAGTTTCAGCTCATACAACAATACAATATCATCTACTGCAGCAAACTCAAACAAAATATCATGCAGCACACATTCAATTCTCTCTTTCCCATTTATGGCAGTTTCCACACTGACAAAAGCTGCTTTGCTGGTGGGACCACATAAACATCCTGTAATCAATAAAACAAATGCAATAAATATATGTAATTCATAGATATGTCATTCTAACGCGTATCTACTGAAAGCTTTCAAATTGAGAGTTGGACAAATTGCGAATGTAATTTTAAAAATGAATAAATGTTTAACAAAAGCATAAGTATGCCATGCCAACGATTCGAAGCTTTGACTCTGGAAGTTAAAGATGTGCATTGATCAATCGATTTTCCTCACTTTCTACAAGTGAAAAGTGAACATCTAAAGTCTAATCATAAATCTAATTTACTAGCTAAAACTGCCGAATAAAATTTGAAACAAATATAGCTAGGTGAAATGATAAAAATTTATAAAACGATGATTGGTGATAGCAAAAAGTTATAATTCTATTAATGAGTAAATGTATTAATGAGTACTAAATTTATTACCTTTAGTATATTCATCAATCTAAGCCATTGTATTGCTAGATGCTATGGATTAAAAAGAAGCAGTAAAGAACTCACTGCGCATCCGTATCACGCACACGCGCACAGGAAATTGCATTATAGCCTCAAACAGGGAAATATAATCTGAATGTAAACACAACAGTATATCTATAGGAGACTCAAAGTAAAAGATAAATTTACCTCCATTCTCCTATCTTCCTCTGTAGCATCACGCTGCTAATGCCTGTCAGCTCTAACTATAAGCTGTCTGCCACAAACGCTGGCCACTTGATGCTCAGAAAACTCGGAGTCACCTTCGCAGGAACTGGAAGCATTTTTACAATTCTGTTGTTCGTCAATAAAATGCGTCGATCGAGTAATTCATTGAAGTGACGGTGTTAATAAATTTAGTAAATACCGATGTCGAGGCGATCTAATAATAGAGTAAAATCCCTAAATTTGAGATCACAGACAACGCGTTTTACGAGTGATAACATTTATTATGGCCTATATAAAAATTTCGTTCTGATGATTGGCTAATAAAGCGACCTTATATTTATCGTTCGTGGAGTCTTTTCAGAGGCATCACTCGTTACATCTCGAATGAAGAACCCGGTGGAATCTGAGCTCTTTAAAAGTTGACCTCATCCAAATGCATATATCTCTGGACAGGGTTAGTCTATAAAGACAAAAATAACATCAAATTGTAGCTGATGTTATAGCCTTTTATTGGTCTTAATTTCATTAAATCGACCATTTTGACGCAACCACATCTTTATACAAAAAATCAGCCAATGGAAAGCAGTAGCTGTTGAAACAGGTTCAAATGGTTATTGGTTACAACTATGTCATGACTTGACACATTCAAACGGTCTAAAATGTTGATAATATGAAGCAAAGGGCATGATAAGTTTTTAAACTACATGCAGGTAGTAGTCCTATTAGTACTGCTACTGCTTAGTGACTGGAAACAAGTAGGTAGTACATGTAGATAATAGTATTAGTACCCTTACTGTTAGTGGGTGGACAGAAGTACATGTAGGTAGTACATGTAGGTAGTACTATTAGTACTCCTGTGTTAGTGGCTGGACACAAGTAGGTAGTACATGTAGGTAGTACTATTAGTACTCCTGCTGCTAGTGACTGGATACAAGTAGGTAGTACATGTAGGCAGTACAATTAGTACTCTTGCTGTTAGTGACTGGACACGAGTAGTAGTACATATAATTGTAGTAGTAGTAGTACATCTAAGTAGTATTATTCCACTTTTCCACTCATGGTTTAAAGCAATATTTAATGCTCACCGACATTGTCCAGGTTTCATTAAAATGCTTTAGTTAACCAGGTATATACTTTGCTACCATTGATGGTAAACTCTGTCTGATTGTTGGCATGCATGAGTCCGCTCTGAAGTTTCAGTCGCTGTAGCAGCTAACATTGGCTTTTGTTCTGCTCATTCTGGGTGTGAGTTTGATATGTAGTTTCAGTTTACCAAGCTATTGTCATGTGCTTCCTACTTTGTTCTAGCCATTAATGACGTTTGGCGATTCTTACTGTTTGTTTTGCAGCTGCTTTACACTCTGCTCCATTTTTTGTGTGCCATGTTTTAGTTTGCTTTTAAGCTTTGCCGGTTTCCACTTTGATTTTTGGCGGCTTTGCAGGTATAATAGGTATTATTAGTAACCCTTTTCAGGTATAATATATAGGACTAGTAACCCTTTACAGGTATAATATGTAGGACTAGTAACCCTTTACAGGTATAATATGTAGGATTAGTAACCCTTTCCAGGTATAATATGTAGGATTACTAACCCTTTGCAGGTATATTATGTAGAATTAGTAACCCTTTGCAGGTATAATATGTAGGATTTGTTGCCTTTGCAGGTATAATATATAGGCTTACTAACCCTTTTACAGGTATAATATGTAGGATTAGTAACCCTTTGCAGGTATAATATGTAGGATTAGTAACCCTTTGCAGGTGTAATATGTAAGACTAGTAACCCTTTACAGGTATAATATGTAGGATTAGTTGCCTTTGCAGGTATAATATATAGGCTTAGTAACCCTTTTACAGGTATAATATGTAGGATTAGTAACCCTTTGCAGGTATAATATGTAGGATTAGTAACCCTTTGCAGGTATAATATGTAGGACTAGTAACCCTTTGCAGGTATATTATGTAGGATTAGTAACCCTTTGCAGGTATAATATGTAGGATTAGTAACCCTTTGCAGGTATAATATGTAGGACTAGTAACCCTTTGCAGGTATAATATGTAGGATTAGTAACCCTTTGCAGGTATAATATGTAGGATTAGTAACCCTTTGCAGGTATAATATGTAGGATTAGTAACCCTTTGCAGGTGTAATATGTAAGACTAGTAACCCTTTGCAGGTATAATATGTTGGATTAGTAACGATTTAAAGGTATAATATGTAGGATTAGTAACCCTTTGCAGGTATAATATGTAGGGTTAGTAACCCTTGGCAGGTATAATATGTAGGACTAGTAACCCTTTGCAGGTATAATATGTAGGATTAGTAACCCTTTGCAGGTATAATATGTAGGACTAGTAACCCTTTTACAGGTATAATATATAGGCTTAGTAACCCTTTTACAGGTATAATATGTAGGATTAGTAACCCTTTGCAGGTATAATATGTAGGATTAGTAACCCTTTGCAGGTATAATATGTTGGATTAGTAACGATTTAAATGTATAATATGTAGGATTAGTAACCCTTTGCAGGTATAATATGTAGGGTTAGTAACCCTTTGCAGGTATAATATGTAGGACTAGTAACCCTTTGCAGGTATAATATGTAGGATTAGTAACCCTTTGCAGGTATAATATGTTGGATTAGTAACGATTTAAAGGTATAATATGTAGGATTAGTAACCCTTTGCAGGTATAATATGTAGGACTAGTAACCCTTTTACAGGTATAATATGTAGGATTAGTAACCCTTTGCAGGTATAATATGTAGGATTAGTAACCCTTTGCAGGTATAATATGTAGGACTAGTAACCCTTTGCAGGTATATTATGTAGGATTAGTAACACTTTACAGGTATAGTATGTTGGATTAGTAACGATTTAAAGGTATAATATGTAGGATTAGTAACTCTTTGCAGGTATAATAGGTAGGTTTAGTAACCCTTTGCAGGTATAATATGTAGGACTAGTAACCCTTTACAGGTATAATATGTAGGAATAGTAATCCTTTTACAGGTATAATATGTAGAATTAGTAACCCATTGCAGGTATAATATGTAGGATTAGTAAACCTTTGCAGGTATAATATGTAGGACTAGTAACCCTTTACATGTATAATAGTAGAGCAGGAACATGAACTTATCTTTCAGCCTTTTCCTTTGGAGGGTGGGCTACTCAAACTAAGATGTTTTATAGTCAGAAATTTATGCTGAATTCAATTATAATGTTTCTACACCTGTGTTTGCACATTTCTGAGCTAGAGAGCATTTTCGAAATGGGAGGGGGCAACTCCCAGTTTTCTTGGAAAACCTTACATATCAGACAAAGAAAACTATTTTATAATCTCAAAAATTAATAAATGCTTTTATTTGACATTAAGTGTGTCAATTCTCAGCATTCCTTAACCCATGCCAAGGATGCAGCAAGACCGCTTGTTTCACTGTCTTGATTAGTCTGTGAATGAAACCCTAGTCAGAGTGACTAAACTTCAATATGAGACAGCCAAACAGTATTCAAACAGATGGTTGATATTGGAAGAAGAGAGCATTCAATCTGAAATTGCTCAAAAACTGCTAATCATTGAGAACTTCGATGAGAGTTTAGACTTCTTGTCATTTTGCCTGTTATAAAAAGTATTGCAACAAACTCGTTATGGAAAGAGCTGAGAAAAGACATGAGAAGAGACAGAAAGAATGTGATACAGCAGAAGAGGTGAGATCAGATATTTATAGCTTTACAAATTCATGATCATTACTCCATGATGATAGTACTTTGGTGGGAGAAAAAGAAAACATTTTCATTTTTGTCTGCACATTTTGTGAGCAGCAAAATTAACTCTTTGCAGTTTACATGACTTGTTATAGCCTACAATTTGGACATAAATTTATAGATAAATTACATGTATGATCCTTCCTTGGTTTTTTGCATATGACCACACAAACTACGCTAGATATGGCATGCTGTACTATGCAGAGATGACTAATCTGAAAGTATGGCGTAGCAAGGTGTATGAGGCTCTTATGAAGAAGGGGTATTTTACTTATCAATCACGACATCACTGTCCATTCAGCTCTATCGCTTGTGATCAATCTATTGAGCAAACAGTTAAAAGAGACTCAAAGTCTCACGGTAGAATCATAGGGCTTAACAGGAATCATCGGCCTCTCAATGCTGGACTCTATCTCACCCAGAACGAACAGCTGTGCATACAGACATGAAGAAGATGCTAGTGCCTGGTGATTCGGATGCAGCAAGTTATGAGATGCGTGAAAAGGCATGGAAGGCTGATGAGAAAATGAGGGAAGTCATGAAAGACTCATAACAGCAAGAATAAATCCGTTTGCGTTTCAAACCACCAAGCTAGTACATATTACCAGTGGTGCAAAAGCCTCCATTGAAGTGAAGCAGGATCTTGAAATGGCAAATGTGATAGGAGAGAAACAGCTTTCAGAATTTGTCCAGAAGAGGTTAAGCACCCAAGAGATTGATTTCAATGCATCCATCAAGTCAAACAAACTCAAAACCTTCCCCACATTACCATCAGCTAAAAAAAAATCAAAAGAAAAAGTCCTAGCGTGTTCGCACAGACTGTTTGAGAATTTGTTAGTGATCAGCCAACAGCGTAACTTGGATTTAAGAAAAGTGTTATCATTCTCTCTTGGCAACATCAGCTGGTCCCTGGCTAACTCTGATGGCTCTATATTGAAGACTGCTAAGTCGGCTCTGATGGCTGCTGTTGAGGAAGATGCTGATGATCAACCATCAATCTATGTTAACCAGGATCAGCTATCAGTCTTTGACGCTGTTGTGGTTGATGTTATGGCCGAAATTCAGACCCTGAAAGCTCCTCCAACTTTTGGCATGGTTGCAAGTCAGCTTTTGCAACGGATAGTTAGTATTGCAAATATATATCACACATGTCGTGTGGATGTCGTTTGTGACACATTCCCTGATATCAGCATTAAAGGAGGTGAGAGAAGTCATAGAAGTGTGGAAGGAAGGCAGAAGGTTGCTGTGTTTAGTCCGAACTTCTGAATTTTCAGCAGATGGCTCAAACAAGCCTGCTTTAGTGAAATTTTTAAAGGATACATGGAGGAAGTCAACTGTGAAGCAGAAACTAGATCTTGTAACAGCTTTTTCTCAAGAATGCCACATGATCAACTATGACCTTGATGGATCAATCGCTGTATACCAAATAGATAGTTTGGCACCAGACCGCGAGGAAGCAGATACGCGCATGTTATCACATATCGCAAAGATAATGGAAGACAAACCCAGCTCAAAAGTTCTAGTCAAGTGCCAGGACACAGATGTTTTCCTAAGCTGTCTATCTCTAGTGAATGAGCTGCCACCACAAAAACTCATTTACTGCTGTGGTAAGAAGCAGTTAAGATATGTAAACAGGCTGTCTGTCTACTGTCCTCGCATCCGAACGATGCAAAGCACTGCTCGGGCTCCATGCTCTAAGTGGATATGGCAGTGTAAGCGCATTCTATTACAACGGGAAGATAACTTTCTTCAAGCTGCTAAAGAACAATCTTGAATTCTGTAACACACTGAAATCATTGGGAACAGATTTTGAAGTTGGTGGTGCAATAAGATAATCTATTGAGACATTCATATGCAGATTATATAGTGAAGAGACAAATTCCATCAATGAAGCAAGGTATAAGATCTTCTGCTCACCGTCTCGCACATCACAACCAAACCTACCACCCACACTAGATGAGTTAAATCTTCATATATCTAAGGCTGCCTATCAGGCCGCGATATGGAGAAGAGCCAAGCAAATCATCATCAATGTCCCATCCCCCAGCAACATGGGTGGTTTATGGAAGATGGAGAGCTTAAAGCTAGATGGATAACACAACAACCAGCACCTCCTGATGTGCTCGTGGACATGTTTTGTCGATGCAAAACTGGGTGCCAGTCTCGTTGCTGTCAGTGCAACAATACAGATCTCAAGTGCACGGACATGTGCAGAAGCAGCTGCTGTAGCAATAGAAATAAAGAGGATGGAGATGAAAGTAGTGATGCAGAAGACTCAGATGACTGTGAATTAGAAGGTTAGTATTTGAGTGGTATTGTAACCAAAAGTGCACTTCATGTTTGATTAGAATACATATGTGTCACACCGTATAAAAGACTGACTAATTGCGATTTCACTTGCATAATAAAGTAAACGGTTCAACATAATAAGCATTAGTGATAAATATATGTATACTAAAATGTTATATATACATGTACATGGTCTGAGTCTTTAAAAATACTTTTCATGTTGTTTTGCAGATCTGTAATGATATATGAGTTGCGGAGTAACAAGGACAAACTGTAAAGCTGCCACAATATCAACCAAACTGAGAACACATAATACTATATAATACAATTCTAATATTATAATATTTGAAGAATAAACATTTTAATGTTATCAGAATTGAATCCAACTTAAGGTTATTGCTAATTATTTAGTATTTATATGCCATTTTCATTATTACATTGTTGGTAGAAGCACATGAAACATTACATATATTTATTTAATTAGAATAATATATTCATTAAATTGCTCAAAAATGAACAATCTGAGAGGTGTAGAAACCAGATATTTGAAATCAGCTCAAAATTCTGATCTAGATGCCACTCTTATCACATAGCCCACCTCCAAAAGGAATAAATCACTTTTTTTGACAGCTTTTTGATGCCCTCCTGCTCTACTATAATATGTAGGATTAGTTGCCTTTGCAGGTATAATATATAGGCTTAGTAACCCTTTGCAGGTATAATATGTTAGATTAGTAACCCTTTGCAGGTATAATATGTAGGATTAGTAACCATTTACAGGTATAATATGTAGGATTAGTTGCCTTTGCAGGTATAATATATAGGCTTAGTAACCCTTTGCAGGTATAATATGTTGGATTAGTAACCATTTACAGGTATAATATGTAGGATTAGTAACTCTTTGCAAGCATAATAGGTATGATTATTAACCCTTTGCAGGTATAATATGTAGGATTAGTAACCCTTTTACAGGTATAATATGTAGGATTAGTAACCCTTTGCAGGTATAATATGTAGGATTAGTAACCCTTTACAGGTATAATATGTAGGATTAGTAACCCTTTGCAGGTATAATATGTAGGATTAGTAACCCTTTGCAGGTATAGTATGTAGGATTATTAACACTTTACAGGTATAATATGTAGGATTAGTAACCCTTTGCAGGTATAATATGTAGGATCAGTAACGATTTACTGGTATAATATGTAGGATTAGTAACCCTTTACAGGTATATTATGTAGGATTAGTAACCCTTTGCAGGTATAATATGTAGGATTAGTAACCCTTTGCAGGTATAATATGTAGGATTAGTAACCCTTTGCAGGTATAATATGTAGGATTAGTAACCCTTTACAGGTATAATATGTAGGACTAGTAACCCTTGACAGGTATAATATGTAAGACTAGTAACCCTTTACAGGTATAATATGTAGGATTAGTAACCCTTTGCAGGTATAATATGTAGGATTAGTAACCCTTTGCAGGTATGATATGTAGGATTAGTAACCCTTTGCAGGTATAATAGGTATGATTAGTAATCTCTCCTTTGACTTTCATTTTGAATGACCGCAATCTTTTGATTAGTAGTCAGATCTCTTGTCCATTTGGCCATAGAAACTGTTCTGTTTGAGAAGTAATTATGTTATTGTTGCTTGTGTTTTCGTTTTTGAAAGCTGTGCAGGCCAACCGATCAGAATAAAGCAGACAAACACAAATGAACAAACATTTTGTGATTAATTTTTATAGGTAACATCGGTAAACGTTTTATTAAACCACATCAGTATTATAACTCATATTATTTTATGCTGATCTCTGCCATTTATAGCCTTGTTTTCTCAATAGTCTTTAGTAGCACATACATTGTATGTACAAAATGAACTTTCAGATTAAACCCAGTAACTGTTACCAGAATATTCTGCATTAGTGATTATAACACCAACATACTTTTTATCAGGGACTATATTACCAGTATACTTTACCCTAGTGACTATATTACCATTATACTCTACACTAGTGGCTATATTATCAGTATATTGAACTTGTAACATGTAACTTTCAAACTTCATCTGGTGAAAAAATTGCAACAGATCAGCTGCATCAAAAATCGTAGGAAAAAGAAAATATAAACAGCAATGGCATGTTTACTTCACTTTTTTGAAGGAGAATCCTCCTTCAAAACAATTCAGGGTAACTCGATTAGACCGTCAATCCCTAGCAAATCTCTTCGGTAGAGGAGACATCGTCGCAGATAGTTCCGTCCTTTTTGTAAAGAGTTTATGAAGCGTAAATTGCTTCACTGTTTGTTAACGAATGCCTCCATGCTGTTTCCGGAGCTGTTCCAATTCCAATGTGCATGCTCCGGTTTGGTCGAGAACCGAATTTATGTTCTAGATCCGAGACGAACAAATCTCAAAAACTTTGGTTGAAAACCGAGTTAGTCAAGAACCAAAGCGTTCGAGAATTGAGGTTCCACTGTATATAATCAGTACACAAATCGCCAAATTTTAAGTTTGAGATAAATTATTGTCGGTATCGTGGAGCAGAATAAATTAGCCCTAACAAAAAAAACACCGGAGAAACATCGCGTTGCATATACTTAGGTCTCAAAATATTTCTGAACAGAGGTAACGTAACTCGTGGACGCAAGGCTAAAATAATTAGCATGCGCATGGTGTATACGGTATATGAAAACATCATTGATCACTACGCGGTTTTAGCTCAGTGGTAGAGCGTCCTGATAAGAAACTTGTTGATGCGTTCGTGGTATTCGTCGCGAGTTCAAATTCATCAGAACGCAAAACTTTAATATGAAAATTTTAAGAATTATAGCCGGAATGACACACAGATGCACAAACACACATAATTTGAGAAATATGTATAGATTATTTGAAAATGTTAGATCAATCTAGTATAATTAATAGCATAAACCAAAAATTATCTATAGTAATAACTAATAATAACATGAACACTGAAAAATATTGAGACGATTTGAGGATTACTCCCTCTTTGAACAAAGATAGACAACTCAATAGACCAGCGTGTATGTGGCGACTGCGGCTAGTGAGTTTCTTTGGCGACCTATCTCTATTAATAATTGCTTACTGGTCATACAGGTCGGAGCTCAAACATGATGAAGTTATTACTGTCGGCTTAATTGGCTAATTCAACTAAATACAACTCGTTGATTGTTGAAAATCTAAAAAAGCCTTGGTACCTCATAGTTTAATTAACACGATGAAATAACGTTGATGGTGTTTGCACACAATCAAGGTTCTCGACATTTTCCAAACCAGGGAGAAGTGTCTAGCACATGGATTCGATCTAGTGCATCTGTTAGTAAAAGGCGACAACATTAGGCAAAGTCCCAAATTCTGGAAGAAGGCTCAAGTATTATTCGATGTCCAAACTGCGCTGCTAACTGGCTTAGTAGACAGGGCACTTCGGAGTTGTGTACTCTCGGTAGCAAAAAAGTACCTAAAAAGAATAACTAGTATTGACCATAAAAAAGAAGTCTAGTTTAAAAAGTTAGAAATCTAATACTACAACACGTCTAATGCTAGATATCTAATACTAGATGTCTTTTGTCAGGCATTCCCCATCTAAAGGACTGTCTATTTGAGTCAGGCTCATCAAATCACACTTAAAATTTGGGCGATGTGAGTACACTGTGACTTTTTTATATGTTATGGATAACATGTCTAACATCTTGTAGAAGGTGGAAGTAAAGGTAAGTGTGAGATTATTCTCATATCGTGCTATAGATATGGTTAACAGTTTATTTTAAGCAGGTTTTTACAGCAGTTTCAACTGCAGAGATAAATTACTCGCAGATCAAATAAAAAATGGATAGTTCTGGACAATAGCAGGATTCGCTTGCTATTAGTACATAATAGGTTGATTTAGTCTCCGACATGTGTTGGACTTTTTTCGTTTATATACCTTGTTGTTATAGGATACAAATAGAGGCATTGATTTTTTTTGTTCGTACCCAAACACACAAGTCCCAACTTATTTATCAATATCTGAGGTGCTAACAACACATTTTGATTCAACTCAGTATCAGCTTGTAACGTGCCATATACGAGAAAAAAACATTGCTGACAGGGACTTGATTGGGGATAACAGATGTAGATATCGCTATCAGGAATTCAGTGTGATTAGAGATCCCAGAAAGCTGCTGTGTCATCATGCTTTTTGTCTAGAATGTTTAAAGGGAGATTACAAAAATCAGAAAGTTGTGAGTTGTCCTCTCTGTAACAAAGAGTATGAATCTGTAGAAGATATAGACAAGCTTCCAGCAATAAAACTGACTGTACAGAAAGAAGATAACTCTAACAGTACTACTGCTGCACTGATATGTGAATGTGATGACTGTGACAGCCAGTTGGCTGTCGGCTATTGCTTACAGTGCTGCCGCAAGATTTGTGCTGTACACAATGAGTGCCACAGTTTGATGTTTAAGAGAAGTCATTCAGTTGTTGGAATATCAGATTATCAAGTACCAATCAAAGGAAGCAAGAGAGTTGTATGTGAGAACCATGATGAGGAGCTATCCAAAGGTTGTAATGGTTGCTATAGACTGGCTTGTAATAAATGTGAGATACCCCTAGTAGCATGCACGAGTAGAGAGAAAGAACATACCTTCATACTGCTTAGTCAGCTTAAAGAGAAGATAACTACTGAATTTGATAAACTATTGAAGTTAGTCAATGATAAGCTCACAGAGATCTGTGTAGGAGACAAACAGATCTGACGCATGTTGGATAAAGAAGAAGCTAAATGTAAGGAAAAGATAGAGTTAATTGAAAGAGTCTGTGAAGAGCAGATTAAGCGAATCAGAGGAGAGAGTGAAAACTTGAAGGAGCATATCTGTGACTACCAAAAGAGGCTGACCAATCAGGTAGGAATGTACAATTTTGAACTGGTTGCCAAGAAACGGCAGCTAGAAGAATCTCGCACCAAAGCACACAGGCACCTGAGAGACAGTCATGTGACTGAGTTGGTCAAACAAAGAGAAGAATGGATGACTTGTTTACAAAGACAATTGAGCACACTGAACTATCAATTCATAAGTGAGCCAGTTTTGGTGTCTGAAACAATCAGCAGGAAAGCCATGAATTTAGAGTTAAGACAACTACCAACATCTTTGACATTGATTTCTGAGCATCATATGAATAATTCATTCCAAGAAAATCGGTCAGGGTGCCACAGATCAGATGGAGGTCTGTTGGTTGAAAGAGAAAACGGTGTTGCGATAATTGGTAGGCCGCCTGAAAGGAAAAGAAAATCCTGTCAACCTGTTGAGGTCTGTCTAGTAGAACATAAAGGAGTCACTTACGGACTGAAAGATACTGAAAATACTCTACAAATTCACCAATTTTCACCAGATTTTTCCCAATTCTTGCTGGTTCACTCAAAACGTTATAACAGTCCAGGTCTATATTCTTTGAAAAAATTCGTCCTGGCCATTTCTGATGAATTTATTGCATATTCTGCTGGTAAAACAATAATCAGCATTTTTAACATTCGGACCCGAGAAAGTTCAGATGTGAATGTAAAAAATACACTTAAAACCTTTGGTTTCCTACTGAATGGTGACCTACTGGTAACAGGTTGGCTGGAAGATTCAAATCAGATTGCAGTGCTTACAAGGTACCAAGTAGAAGATAGAAAGCTCACCACTGTCTGGACATGTGAAGGTCTGCAAGATGCTTATGGAGTGTGTGAGAGTGAAGGACTCATATATGTTTCTACACGGAATAGCAAGTCTATTTACATTGTTTCTCTTCAAGGGAAATTTTTACATAAACTAGTGAACAAACAACTCCCACACCAGGCTAAACAGCTAAGTGTTAGGAGTGATGAGCTGGCTGTTCTCGGGTTCACCAAAAATCATGAGAGTATTTTCTTCGTAAATCCTTCAATAAACTGCGACACCCAAAATGTTCATTTATATTTATTCAATATAAACTTTTAATCACAGAAGCACGAGTGTTTCTAGCCACAATAGCTTTTACAAAGGAACTACATATAGGCTTACTTCTATGCCTCCCATTTTGTTACATAAACTAGTAGACGAACAACTCGCGTGGATAATGGGAAAAAATAGTACATGCATTAGAGGTGATGAGCTGGCTGTTGGTGACCTCGGGTATGTTTATATTTTTAAAATAAACTATTAATTGCCGAATCAGCAATCCTAGCCTCAATAGTGGTGACAAAGAAACCACAGACTATTTCTATTCCGTCATCCTTGTACAGATTTTTGAGAAACTCGGCCATAGTTATGTTCCTATACCCAAACTGTTCATTTTTTCAATATAAACTTTTAATCACAGAAGCAGGAGGCTCCTAGCCACAATAGCTTTAACAAATAAACTATAGGCTCTCATTTTGTCTTTTATAAATCTTACTTTTAAATATCTTTCTATCCATATTTTCTATCCATATTTTCTATCTACATTTACAACAATAATGCGTTTTATTTATTTTTATCATTTGGCTGTTTGTTATTGATAAAGCAACAAGTTTGTGTATCTAAAATAAACCAGTTACTGTATCACTCTACTAAGCTTAAATTATGTAGTTTGATTAAAAGTGTAGCCTTAGTTTGTGTCTAAAATAAACCCCTAGCTATTAGCTATTGTGTCACTCTAGTGAGTTATAGTTTGGCTAGAACTGTAGCCTTAGTTTTCTAACCTGCAGCTATGAAGTACCACAAACTTTAAGAATACATGTTTGTGAACAGAAGGCTACAACTTTATACTTTGTACATGATCATCTGAATATTGGTAGCATTTGAAGTTATACATACAGAACATAAGGCATAATATATATAATATAAACATAATATATATATCACACACATTAGTATTATATCTGTTCTCAACATGTATTATTTGTGCTGAATCATTTACACTGTAAAACATGAATAACATTTCAAATTAGCAAAAATGTGCAGGAGGTAACATTGTTAAACAAAAAACCAGCCAATGGAAAGTAGTAGCTGCTGAGACATGTTTAAACAGTTATAGGTTACTATTATGCCATGACTTGACACATTCAAACTGTCTGAAAGGTTGATGAAATGACGCAGAGGTCATGATGAGTTTTTGAAGTACATGAAGGTAGTACTATTAATAATCTTGCTGTTAGTGACTAGATACCAGTAGATAGTACATGTAGGTAGTACTATTAGTACTCCTGCTGTCAGTGACTGGACACAAGTTGGTAGTACATGTAGGTAGTACTATTAGTACTCCTGCTGCTAGTGACTGGACACAAGAAAGTAGTACTTGAAGGTAGTACTATTAGTACTCCTGCTGTCAGAGCCTGGACACAAGTAGGTAGTACATGTAGGTAGTACTATTAGTACTCCTGCTGCTAGTGACTGGACACAAGAAAGTAGTACTTGTAGGTAGTACTACTATTTGCTAGTTTTGAGTTGTCAATTCAACTGTAATAAAAAAAAGTTGGCGGTAATTATGACATGGAATTCCCACCATTGTCACCAGAGAACAGAGCTTTTTAGATAGAATGGTAGCCCAAGGAGAGCTGAGATGGGAGAGAGGAACTAATGAAGTGACTATCAGTCGGTACTCGTATTTATAGACAGCTAGCGTGCGTAATAGAGTTCTTTGAATTTATCGCCGTTTATTCAAATATGAACAGCCAATTGTAATGCGCTCGCGTAACACATGTTCATTGTAGTATAATATTATATGTATCTTTTATATTAGAAAGTTTTATGTTAATCATTTATTACCATATTGTTTTAAGATTTGCGTGTTACTATATAAATACTCAGAAAACTATTAATACTCGTCTTGCGTGATTAGTTAGTGAAAAATATTATCGTTTTTGTATTCGAAATATTTTATTGTGACAACGGTTGACCTAACTATTGTGCAGCCAATCAACTGTAGACTTTTCCCTTGTTTTGCTATATAACCTTTCAGTTTTGTCATTGCTGTTGTGTTACTGCTTGGTACTGTGAAATATAACACCAATAAAGACACTGCGTTCTTTACAATAGCTCTGCTTGATTTTCCAAAGCAAATAGTGTAGAAAATTCTTGTCACTGTTTTTGACTTTAGCATTGTGATATTAGCCAGCGTATCATAGCTGCATTCACTATAAGTGCTATTGACCAAACATCAAAAATTATTGCAATTGGCTTACTAGGGTGTAAAAGTTGGAAAAAAGGCACCATCAAGTCCGTTTATCGGCTCACCCTCAAGTCTGTTTATCGGCTCATCCATGAGTCTGTTTATCAGCTCATCCTTTGAGTCTGTTTATCGGCTCACCCACGAGTCTGTTTATCGGCTCACTCTCGAGTCTGTTTATCGGCTCATCTATGAGTCTGTTTATCGGCTCATCCTCTAGTCTGTTTATCGGCTCATCCATGAGTCTGTTTATCAGCTCATCCTTTGAGTCTGTTTATCGGCTCACCCACGAGTCTGTTTATCGGCTCACTCTCGAGTCTGTTTATCAGCTCACCCTCGAGTCTGTTTATCAACTCATTCTCGAGTCTGTTTATCGGCTCACTCTCGAGTCTGTTTATCGTCTCATTCATAAGTCTGTTTATCGGCTCACCCTCGAGTCTGTTTATCGGCTCACCCTCGAGTCTGTTTATCGGCTCATCGAGTTGCGTGAACTCGCCCTTGAATTGGGTGTTGTCTATTCTTGTCTAGTAAAAGTCACTTCACAACCACCAGTTGATAATCTTATAAATGACTAGCTGTGGTATCCGCCATTGTCAGGAAATAACATTATTGTGTAGTAAAAGTTAAAAAATCTAAACTACAATATCATCTGCCATCAGTGCATTACATTTCTGTTCATGCTTTTCAGCAAGTTTCTTTTTTATACAGATTCAAACTATCAACTCCTCAGCATTCTGTATTACCCTTTTATTAGCAATTTTGAAACCTTGCACATATTTTTTATGTTTGTGTAGCAATTTGTGAAGCACATGATTATTTCTACTCACACTCCATCAACAATGTTGCACCTTTGCTCTTATATTGTTATATCAGTTATAATGTTATATCAGCTAAATTTTTATATCAGATATATTGTATTATCAGTTATATTGTTATACTAGTTATATTGTTATACTAGTTATATTGTTATACTAGTTATATTGTTATACTAGTTATATTGTTGCATCAGTTATTTTGTTATATCAGCTATATTGTTATATCATATTGTTATATCAGTTGCATTGTTATATCAGTTATATTGTTATATCAGTTATTTTGTTGTAACAGTTATATTGTTATATCAGTTATATCAGTTATATTATATATCAGTTAAATTTTTATATCAGTTATATTGTCCCACGACCAAACCAGCGGAGTGAAGTGTGGGAGTTTTTATGATAAATGCATGTGCACACAACTTACGAAAATTATTCATCAACAATGAGTCGAACCCTCGTCAAGAAATTTCATCAACAAATTTAAGCATCGTTATGTAAAGTCGTTAAAGTATAATAACGATACAAAACACATTTAAACCTATTTAAATATATTAACAAGTCTTTTAAACCGTCGGTATTATCTTAAAACTTACCCATCTGATCGGATTATACACAAATAGACAGATTAATTTCAACGAAAATCGCCACAAAACACTTGAAAAGCTTGGTTTAATAAAAGTTAAGACTGAAAATTGAAACGACGAGGGACAGATAATAGAACGATGAAGTCTTGCGCATTTCGCGAAAAAATAACATGCACTTTTCACAAGTCTATAGCATTGTCGAATTGCCGAAGGTTTTGGCAATTAACATAGGAGTATAGAAATCGTTTCATTTTTGCCGATTTCAATTTTTTCATTTTCATTTGCCGACACATTTGAATACTTTTCCATTCTAACTGATGTTCAATGCAGTATAAGTAAAGCAAATGACGATGATATTTTTTAACGTTTCTTATGAGATTATTACAATAATTAATTATAAGTTTGGATGACTACAGAACAATGACTATGTAGTACAGACTTTCTAAAAATCTAACGCAGTGTAAGTAAAGGCATGACGATGATATTTTTTCTAACGGTTCTAATCATACCTGCCAACTCTCACGCATTGGGCGTGAGACTCACGCAATCACCCCAAAGAAAAAATGAAAATGCGTGAGATTTTTGCCCCAATTTCCACAATTTTATATATACTATCATTGATACATCAATTGCCCCAAAACCAAATCTTACGCATTGCCCCACTCTTGGGTTGGCAGGTCTGGTTCTAATGAGATTATTGCAATAATTAATTATAAGTTTGGATGACTACAGGACAATGATTACGTAGTACAGATTTTCTAAAAATCTATGTAAATATCACAACTTCGTGATATTGTTAGCTATGCCGTTTTGAAATGTAAACAAAATTGTGCATTGGTTTTTTTATTATTACTATATAAATAATATTGGTTATTCCAATAATATCAGTGCATTTTACTTCTAATATTGGCCAATATTGCATTTCTTTTTTTGCAGGAGGAGAGATAAAACATATAATCTTTTCCTTTCATTATTGCTATTTGTTGTATATAGTAACACCCAGTACATTACAGCTACCATTGCAGTTATCATATTTGACTGCTAATATTGCATTTCTCAACCATCAGTACCCTTTCTTTTTTCCAATATCACTTTGGTCGTGGGCTGTATGACATTGAAATTTCTAGTTATATCAGCTATATTATACGTAAGTATAATACCTTAATATCGTAATACCTTAATAATATCAGAAGTAATACCTTGGCGAAGGTGTTTCAGAATAGGTGGAATGTTTTCAGTCAAAACTTACAGTTGGATTTTACTGAAATTGGAGAAATATTTTCTGTTAATGCTTTATGTTGGATTTACTGTTTTTACAAGTTACAGGTGTTTCGCTTTTTCGGGGAACTGCATCACATTTTGTGTATTTTAAAGACCTTCTCCCCATAAGAAACCTCTGATGCATTTTATATTGCGCTCTTGGTCATGGTTTGAAATTATAGTTTAAAGTCATGGTTTAAAGTCACAGTTTAAAGTCATCGTTTAAATTAATGGTTTAAAGTCATAGTTTAAAGTCATCGTTTAAATTCATGGTTTAAAGTCATGGTTTAAAGTCATGGTTTAAAGACATGGTTTAAAGTCATGGTTTAAAGTCATGGTTTAAAGTCATGGTTTAAAGTCATGGTTTAAATTCATGGTTTAAAGTCATGGTTTGAAGTCACAGTTTAAAGTCATGGTTTGAAGTCATGGTTTAAAGTCATGGTTTAAAGTCATGATTTAAAGTCATGGTTTAAATTCATGGTTTAAAGTCATAGTTTAAAGTCATGGTTTAAAGTCATCGTTTAAATTCATGGTTTGAAGTCATGGTTTAAAGTCATGGTTTAAAGTCATAGTTTAAATTCATGGTTTGAAGTCATGGTTTAAAGTCACAGTTTAAAGTCATCGTTTAAATTCATGGTTTAAATTCATGGTATAAAGTCATGGTTTAAAGTCATAGTTTAAAGTCATAGTTTAAAGTCATGGTTTAAAGTCATGGTTTAAAGTCATGGTTTAAATTCATGGTTTAAAGTCATGGTTTAAAGTCATGGTTTAAATTCATGGTTTAAAGTCATGGTTTGAAGTCACAGTTTAAAGTCATCGTTTAAATTAATGGTTTAAAGTCATAGTTTAAAGTCATCGTTTAAATTCATGGTTTAAAGTCATGGTTTAAAGTCATGGTTTAAATTCATGGTTTAAAGTCATAGTTTAAAGCCATCGTTTAAATTCATGGTTTAAAGTCATCGTTTAAATTCATGGTTTAAAGTCATGGTTTAAAGTCATGGTTTAAAGTCATTGTTTAAAGTCACGGTATAAAGTCACGGTTTAAAGTCATGGTTTAAAGTCATGGTTTAAAGTCATCGTTTAAATTAATGGTTTGAAGTCACAGTTTAAAGTCATCGTTTAAATTAATGGTTTAAAGTCATAGTTTAAAGTCATCGTTTAAATTCATGGTTTAAAGTCATAGTTTAAAGTCATGGTTTAAAGTCATGGTTTAAATTCATGGTTTAAAGTCATAGTTTAAAGTCATCGTTTAAATTCATGGTTTAAAGTCATCGTTTAAATTCATGGTTTAAAGTCATGGTTTAAAGTCATGGTTTAAAGTCACGGTATAAAGTCACGGTTTAAAGTCACGGTTTAAAGTCACGGTTTAAAGTCACGGTTTAAAGTCATGGTTTAAAGTCATAGTTTAAAGTCATAGTTTAAAGTCATAGTTTAAAGTCATAGTTTAAAGTCATGGTATAAAGTCATGGTTTAAAGTCATGGTTTAAATTCATGGTATAAAGTCATGGTTTAAAGTCATGGTTTAAATTAATGGTTTAAAGTCATAGTTTAAAGTCATAGTTTAAAGTCATAGTTTAAAGTCATCGTTTAAATTCATGGTTTAAAGTCATGGTTTAAAGTCATGGTTTAAAGTCATAGTTTAAAGTCATAGTTTAAAGTCATCGTTTAAATTCATGGTTTAAATTCATGGTTTAAAGTCATTGTTTAAAGTCACGGTATAAAGTCATGGTTTAAAGTCATCGTTTAAATTAATGGTTTAAAGTCATAGTTTAAAGTCATAGTTTAAAGTCATCGTTTAAAGTCATCGTTTAAAGTCATCGTTTAAAGTCATCGTTTAAAGTCATAGTTTAAAGTCATAGTTTAAAGTCATAGTTTAAAGTCATAGTTTAAAGTCATAGTTTAAAGTCATGGTTTAAAGTCATAGTTTAAAGTCATAGTTTAAAGTCATAGTTTAAAGTCATGGTTTAAAGTCATGGTTTAAAGTCATGGTTTAAAGTCACAGTTTAAAGTCACAGTTTAAAGTCATAGTTTAAAGTCATAGTTTAAAGTCATAGTTTAAAGTCATAGTTTAAAGTCATAGTTCAAAATCATAGTTTAAAGTCATGGTTTAAAGTCATTGTTTAAAGTCATAGTTTAAAGTCGTAGTTCAAAGTCATCGTTTAAAGTCATGGTTTAAAGTCACAGTTTAAAGTCATAGTTTAAAGTCATAGTTTAAAGTCATAGTTCAAAATCATAGTTTAAAGTCATGGTTTAAAGTCATTGTTTAAAGTCATAGTTTAAAGTCGTAGTTCAAAATCATAGTTTAAAGTCATGGTTTAAAGTCATAGTTTAAAGTCATAGTTTAAAGTCATAGTTTAAATTCATAGTTCAAAGTCATAGTTCAAAGTCATAGTTTAAATTCATAGTTCAAAGTCATAGTTTAAAGTCATAGTTTAAAGTCATGGTTTAAAATCATAGTTTAAAGTCATTGTTTAAATTCATGGTTTAAAACAAAATTTAGTGCTCATTGACAGTATTCAACTAGTAGGTGTACGTTCCATTAAAAGGCTCTAGTTTCCCAGTAAACAGGTCTGTACCTTGCTACCATTGATGGTAGGCTCTGTCTGATTGTTGGCATGCGTGAGTCCATTCTGGGCTTTCAGTCACCAAAGCAGCTGGCATAGAATTTTTGTTTTGCTCATTCCGGGTGTGAGTTCACTCTGTAGTTTTAGCTCACCGAGCTCTTGTCATGCACTTCCTACTTTGTTTTAGCCATTCATGGTGCTTGGCACTCGCTACCAATTGTCTTGCAGCTGTTCTGCAATCTGCTCTCTCTCTTTTTGTGTCATGTCTCAGTTTGCTCTAAAGTTCTGGCTGTATCTATTTTTGTTTACTTGGTGGAATTACAGGTATAATATGCAGAATTAGTAACCTTTCCCATATCGAAATTGAATAAAAGTGACAGTATCTAATACTAGATGTCTAATACTAAATGTCTAATACTAGATGTCTAATACTAGATGTCTAATACTAGATGTCTATATCAGTCAGGCTCATCAAATCACATTTAAAATGGGAGAAATGAGGGTAAGCCAAAGTAATCTGTGGATCTTGTTATATGTTATGAATAACATGTCTAGCTTCTTGTAGAAGGTGGAAGCAAAGGTTAATGTGATATTATTCTAATATCATCCTATAAATATGGTTAGCAGTTCATATCAGGATTTTACAGTAGTTTCAACTCCAAAAATATAATACTCGCAGGTCAAATGAGAAATTGATAGTTTTGAATAATAGCGAGATTTGCTTTTTATTACCACAGAATAGGTTAATTTAGTCTCCGACGTGTGTTTGACTTTTGATAGTTTACATACCTTGTTGCTATAGGATACAAATAGAGCCATTCATGTCTTTTATATTAACTCATACACACAAAGTCTCCACTTATTATCAATATTGTATCAGTAACAGGATTTGCTTTCTATTACTGCACAATAGGTTAATTTAGTCTCCGTCATGTGTTTGATTTCTGTGGTTTACATACCTTGCTGCTATTGGATACAAATAGAGCCATTCATGTCTTTTATATAAACCCAGACACAAACACTCCACTTATTGATCAATATCCAGGGTGCCAACAACATAACTTGGTTCAACTCAGTCTCAGCTTGTAGTGTGCTGTATACGAGAGAAGAAAATGGCTGACAGGGACTTGATTAGGGACAGCAGATGTGGATATTGTTATCAGAAGTTTAGTGCAATTAGAGATCCCAGAGAGCTGCCCTGTCATCATGCCTTTTGTCTAGAATGTCTAAAGGAAGACTATGAAGATCAAAAAGTTGTGAGTTGTCTTCTCTGTAACAAAAAGTATGAATCAAAGATAGATATAGACAACCTGCCAGCAGTAAAACTGACTGTACAGAAAGAAGATAACCCTAACACTGCTGCTGGTGTTGCACTGATATGTGACTGTGATGACTGTGACAACCAGCTAGCTGTCTGCTACTGCTTACAATGCTGCCGCAAGATTTGTGCTGTACACCGTGAAAACCATACCTCCATGTTTAAGAAAAGTCATTCAGTTGTGGAAATATCAGATTACAAAGCGTCAGCCAGAGAAACTAGGAGAGTCGTATGTGAGAACCATGATGAGGAGCTATCAAAAGGGTGTGATGACTGTGGCAAACTAACTTGTAATAAATGTGAGATACCCCCAGTATCATGCACAAGTCTCAAGTATGAGCACAATTTCCTGCTACTCAATCAGCTTAAAGAGAAGATAACTACTGAGTTTGATGAACTATTACAGTTAGTCAATGATAAACTCACAGAGATTTGTATAGTAGACAAGCAGATCTGGCGCATGTTGGATAAAGAAGAAGCTAAATGTAAGGAAAAGATAGAGTTAATTGAAAGAGTCTGTGAAGAGCAGATTAAACGAATCAGAGAGGAGAGTGAAAACCTGAAGGAGCGTATCCATGACTACCAAAAGAAGCTGACCAATCAGGTAGAAATATATAGCTGTGAACTGGTTACTAAAAAACAGCAACTTGAAAAATCCCGCACCAAAGTACACAGGCACCTGAGATACAGTCATGTGACTGAGTTGGTCAAACAGAGAGAAGAATGGACGACTTGCTTGAAACGGCAATTGGGCAGACTCAACTACCAAGTCATAAGTGAACCAGTTTTAGTGTTTGAAACAGTCAGTAGGACAGCTTTGAATTTAAAGATAAGACAACTGCCAACCTCTTTGACATGTACTTCTACACATCCCATAAGTTATTCAAAAACAGCGAACCCTTACTCAGTGTGCCACAGAACAGATGGAGGTCTTTTAGTTGGAACTGAAGAAAGTTTTACCACAATCAGTGGGCCACCTACAAGAGAAAGAAAACTCTGTCAACCTGTCGAGGGTTGTCTAGTAGAGCATAAAGGTGTTACTTACGGGCTGAAAGTTGCTGAAAATACCCTACAAATTCACCAATATTCACCAGATTTTTCACAATTAATGCAGGTCCACTCAAAACCTTATCGCAGTGCATGTAAATGTTCTTTGGAAAACTTTGTCCTTGCAGTTTCTGATGAGTTTATTGTTTATTCTGCTGGTATGAAAATAGTAAGCATTTTCAACATTTGGAGCCAAAAAAGTTCCGATGTTAAGGTAGAAGTTACACCTAATACCTTTTGCTTCCTATCAAATGGTGACCTACTGGTGACAGGTATGTGGAAAGTCTCAATGCAGGGTTCAGTGCTGAGAAGATACCAAGTAGAAGATAGAAAGCTCACCACTGTCTGGACATGTGAAGGTCTAAAAGATGCTTATGGAGTGTGTGAGAGTAAAGGACTCATATATGTTTCTACACAGATTAGCAAGTCCATCTTCATTGTTTCTCTCCAAGGGAAAGTGTTACACAAACTAATGGACCAACAACTCCCAGACCTGGCGAAACAGCTAAGTGTTAAGAATGATGAGCTGGCTGTTCTCGGGTGGACCAAAAATCATGAGAATATTTCCTCCGTAGATCCTTCAATAAACTGCGACACCCGAACTGTTCATTTATGTATATTCAATATAAACTTTTAATCACGGAAGCACGAGTGTTCCTAGCCACAATAGCTTTGACAAAGGAATTATAGGCTTACTTCTATTTCTCCCACTTTGTCTTTTATAAAAATGCTCTTATTTTTCTTTCTATCCCCATTTTTTATCCATATCTACAACAATAATGAATTTTACTCACTTTTTATAATTTGACTGTTTGTTATTAATAAAGTAACAAGTTTGTGTCTAAAATAAACCATTAGTATCGGTCTAGTGAGTTATAGCTTGGGTAAAACTGCATGTAGCCTTAGTTTTCTAACCTCCAGCTATGAGTTTGTGCAAACCTTAGATCACAATTGCATGTTTGTAAACTGAAAGCTATAACTTTTTACCTTTTACATGTCTTTCTCTATATTGTCAACAATTGAAATCATATCAACATGTACATAAGGCATAATGCATATATAATATAATCAAAATATACATATCACACACATTACTATTATATCCGTTCTCAACATGTATTATTTGTGCTGAATCATTTATATATACTCTGAAACTTGAATATAATTCTAAACCAGAAACATTTTACAGGAGTTAACATTGTTAAATGTCGACTTGCAACAAAAGTCACACAACAGTTATTTGGTATCAAAAGGTTCACCATGTCTTACTCTGCTATGTTGCAGATGCAAAATATTTGGAAATGTGATTACAAGCTCTAAAAAGCTCAAAAACGAACAGTTAATCGCAGCCATCACGAAAACGCCGTAGATTGGAATCTCTTTGCAAAGCAGCTCAAATGGGAAGTAGCTGAAAAAGATGAGCTTCTGTTTACACTTTCATGCAACCTCATTCGTCGAAATATTTTCACAAATATACTTCTCGCATTTAATAAAACTATGTCTATTGTCCTTACCCGTCTATTTCATCATCATCGTAATGCTGTCACTTTGAGCACTGATATTTCCAAACCTACCATACAAATTCGTTTAATTTTTTAACCTTAGTTCGAAGGAGTGCATATCATCATTTGATGAACATGACGAGCTTATTGGTTACTCATGATAGTCGAAAAATGCTGCAAAAATAGTTCGCGCTATTGGCAGGAAATATGGGTCACGTGATCAGATTACGACTACCTACATGTAGATGATGGTCAGGTATAATTGCAGTGGCTCAAAACCTGGTCAGTTTCTGGGTCGTTTTTGTAGAGGTGGAGCTTAATCCGGAAATACAAATGTTTTGTTGGCACTAAGCGACGAGGTTTTAAGCAAGTGCCAATGTTTAGTTAGTTAGAAATTGAGTTTGTAATCTTTTTATTTTTTGTAACAAAATAAAGCATAAACATCTTTTCAGGCAAATCTTTAATTAAAAATATGAAATCTTTCATCAAACTAGCATAACGTAGTCACATAGCTGTTTATCGTAGTTTTGTTGCGTTAAGACGAAATAGTAACATGCTCACGAAACGAAAAAATCTTCTCAAAAACACACCATTAATTATTCTGTATTCGTTTATACAGTGTATATGAAAGATATGTTACATACGTTGTAATATGATTGCACTTTTATGTATGTAACGTGGTATTATATAAGTTGTTGAATATTTGTGATTATGTTCTAACCAAATAAAATGCACATTGAAACAATTGTCTACTTTGCTACCATTCTGAGAGCTAAAGAAGATTCTATTTCATTTTAACTATTTATGTTAGCGTATCGTGAGACAAAGATTGTGAAAAGGCAACAAAGCCATTAGTCTATCTTATTTTTACTGCAAACACGGACTTCTCGAGCAACTAACTTTATTTAGATTTTGAGCATGACCGGCTCTGTAGGTATTCATTTGTCAACTTGCTTATATATTTATTATTTAAGTACAGCAATGTGTGACCAAAAAATTTTTCTTGATTTGTCGGGCAGAAAATATTTTTGTTGTTGGCATGATGATGTATTTTCTTGCTCCAATATAAATAATGCATGTGGCAATTGTTGTGCATCATTGTTAGCAGCTCTCCCGTTACCTCCACAAGCACAATGTAGCCAATTCTGGAAAAGCAGAGGGCAGCACACAAAACCTTTAGCATGATGTATATCTATTGGCATTGCTGACGTTATACAGCATACATTATTTAAAAAGTCGACGCGCAATGACAAAATGTCTGGTGATGGACCACTGGAACAATCATAGGAAGTAGGTTGTTTCAGTTATCGGACGAATCTATCATGATAAATTGTAAAGTTTAATAATTTTACTTTATTTGATATAAAAAGAAAATGTTGCACATAACAAAAGGCCTTTAACAAGCACAAATGAGAACATGAGAACAGAATAACACAGTAGAAAAGGGCCACATATACTACATGTAGATATGTGAGAATAAGTGAATATAAGTCTGGGTTATTTAAAAAAAATCAGTGTTGTAAATCCTGAATGTTGTATGTATGCAGGTATGTTTTAATTTGATCAATATATTCACTCAAAATTGAGCACAGTACCTAGCTGAAACAGTTCAAGTTTTTGCATATAAAAGTATTCCTATCTAGAACAAGTTTGTTCTCTATGGCTGCAGATGAACTGGCAATGAGATGGAGGGCACGCCAGATGCCCTCTGGCGTGCCCTCCCTTCATTGCCAGTTCACCCACAACTATAGCGAACAAACTTGTTCTATGCCTATCTAGATATTGCATGTATTATAAAGCCTCAGGACTCAGGAAGCATTTTTGCTCTGTAATTTCTTAGTCCCTGCAAACTCCTCTTAGAGATCCTTGATCTAAAATAAAAACAATCATAGCATGTGTATTTACATCTCCTTGAACTTGTAAAGTACTGTGAATGCAGTATTCAAGTGGCATTATTTGCGACGATTTTTGACTTTGACAGGAATATTATTTGTTAATTTAATGAAGTAGATTGGAAAGTTACATTGGACATTGTGATTAGCTGGAAGTTAATTTGGCGATCTCAAAGAACCCGGCAAATCTGCTTTTGCTAGTTCCTGACTTTATTACTGTTTTTACAGTAGTTTTATTTCACAATTATTTCCTGGCTTCATATATCTTCTCCGATCCCACATTGCTCAACCGACTTAGCCCATAGAGTTGACTTGTAGAAGACAACAGCGACATTAGCCCAAGTACTCAGTCTATGAATCGGATGGTGTTGTGGCACCTCGTAATCAATTTCTCAAAGAGTTGATAACAACTCTAGAGATGCTCCCAAATCCTGTTTAAATATTTGCAAATCACATCAAATCACCAATCATGAGATTGGCATCAAAGCACCATAAAAATGGATTACCCAGCTTGTTAAATTAAATCAAATTAAAACCATCAATTACATAGTGGATGATGGTTTTAATTTCATTTTATTTGAAAGCTGAGCAGTCACCCTTAAATTCTAAGTGATTTGATTTGGAGCAAAAAGCATGCCAGCGATTTGATATGCTTTACAAATCTGGAATCAAAGATTTGGGAGCATCGCTGCACAACTCTCTCCAATTCAGACACTGAGCACTTACACTAAAGTGACACGAAAGCATCATGCAACAGGGTTCTAATTTTAAAACTGAGTTACTGAATATTACCACTCACCGGACTGTTAGGTATGAAAGTAACATCAGGTGTCTGAGTTACATCTATAATGCTGTCGTTTGTGGCGTTTCGTAGATGCTCCCCACATCTATGGAAGCTTGCATAGCCTCTGCTCTTACTCCTACCCGTTCTGAGCAAGCACTGCGTTTCCTCCTTATCTTGAGCTATGAATCAGAATGCTCGAGGCATTGAACGTTTGGCTGGGTGTGAACAGGCAACTTAACAGATATCGCAGTTGGCAGCAAATAATTTGTTTCTAAAACCTAATCCTGCCTACACAAAGGGTGCTTCTGCATTATCCTTCTATAACTTCACGTTTTTCTAGCTACTAATCTAGGGCTATAAATGGCTTGAAGATCCGCCTACCAATGAAATTCCACATTTAACCATAATTAATATTGCACGATTTGCCTAAAATTTTATTGCTGGTTATGTGAGTGAGTACCTCAGTATTACTATCAGATGTATTGTCTTGAGGATGCGGTCTCTTTGTTGGATTCTGTGACTAAAAATGTAAACAATACGTAAATTATGTATATCGACACCATGTGACAACATATATGAATTTATGCACATGTATAGCATATTTATATTTGTGGGCACAATCTAACTAAATTCAAATTGGCAAAAGAGTCCAAACAAAGGCCTTGTTGACAGGGCTCCAAAATAAGCATTCATTTTATCTTGCTTTTAATGATTGTTTTTGCAAATTTTAGGTGTGAAATATTAAATGTAAAATAAAATATTACGTCCAAGTTTAACCAAAGGTGTGAACTGCTATATAATACTATCTGGCGCATGTGTGAGGCCTCGGGATGAGAAATTCTCATGAAAAATGAGACAGATTGCCGTAAACTTCACTGGCTATTGGGTCAAGGATATGGTATCTGAGCATTCCAATCAAGTCCTTGTTTCTTTGCGATTCTACCAAATTTCTATGAGAGTGTAGATGAATTAAAATAAGAGAAAATGTTTTTGAACTTTGATGTACTGTGAGACCGAAAGCAAAGTATCGAATACAGCTTAGACATGTCGCAACCCTCACAGTAGTGTAGACTTAGATTTACTGCATTCTCTGATTTCGGGCTTACAAGAATATAAATGTGCACGCGTGCTTTTGTTACAAGATAGCTATTTCAGAAATAAGACGAATTAAAATCCATAAAAGTAATAAATATTATTTATCATCTCTATGTAAAATCCATACTATACTATCTGTGCATTTGCAAAGACATGGAAGGATAGCCCTGTCTAAATATATTGGACATACAATGACCGAGTTTTGCTGTCCAAAAATATCCCTTATAATAGGCTGAGTAAAATATTCTTGGTGTACCGGTAACTTACCCTCCGCTGTTCTTTATACTTTTCCTTCTGGGTTTGCTGTCTTTCAGGGCCGTACATGCAGCCATACTCTTTTTCTTCGCCATACTCTTTTTCTTCGCCATACATAAATAGCCTTGACTGTCATGAATGACGTTCTCACCTCTCCAAATATCTTCACCTTGCTAAATTAGAGCAGATAAATTTTAAAATTAAGAAACATGGTACAGATTTTTTAGATTCATTGGCTGAAGACGTTGTAGGTTTTTAGCCTTACTTGATTGCTAACACTCAATTGAGAACTAACTGCTGCATGTATATGATGCTTGATACATTTATTGCTTGCTACTATTGACGTGTACTTCTATTGCACAACAACCAAGCATAGGCCTACATTTTACAATCAAGGTTACACTTCACAATCAAGGTTACACTAAAATATCCGAGGTATAAAATGTTCATTTTCAACACAAGATCGCAAATTAGGCAGTGGAGAAAAAGTGCTTTAAGGATATGAGATTACCTTCAAAAAGTCTTTCATGCTTGTTGAATATGCCGTCCTCATGGTATGTGTAAAACTTGTTGCCATATTCGATTTCATGGGCTTTGATGGCTTGCTCAGCCTCGTCTAACAATGAGGCAAGAAGGACCGGCATAATGCTTAAATGCACTGCAATTAAAAAATATATTTGGTAGGCCCTCAGGCTCCTCGTAGAAGTTGACTGTCGTCAGCGATCATGTCATTCAGCTATCGAGGCTTCGATAACCTACCGACACGATTGCCGACTACAGGCACGGGAGGCCTGTATGTAGGCCAATATAGAAGATGAAATGACGAATACAAAAAGTCAGTTATGAATACATCATGACCCACTGAGGTCTTCTTTTAGGGTTGAAGCAATATGAATATGCAGTGCATTTCAATTAATTTTTTAAGACAAATCGCAAGCAGTAAGCGACTCTGACTACTGAGGACTACTGATCACAGGCAGGCTGTCTAGTCCGAAAATATAACTGCCCTGCATTGCAGGAGACTACAAAAACTTGCTTTACCTTGCCTCCTCTCCTACACTTTTTGTGAACCAAACAGATGAGATACAGTCTAGGCCTGGCGGTGCTACTGACAACGCACCATTGTAGTAACAAGTTCAAATAAAATCTGAGATACACAATTAAATGGTTGTTCCTTAGGTAGCTACATACTGTCGTTGTTTCAAAATGTGCTACTTGGTAGTAATATAAAGTTAGTTTTTAAAAAAGTGTGTGCTTGCAGCAAATACAGTATAGATAAGAAACAGATGTCTTCTGTTGCCTTCATTTTTACAATCAATGCCTAACGAGATGCTAATACTAATATTTACAGTGAAATAAAACAGAATCATTTTAGGCTCTCAGAATGGTAACAAAGTGGACAACCGTTTTAATGTGCATTTTATTTGTTCAGAACATAATCGTAACTTTTCAATATTTTATGTAATACCGCTTTACAAAATTGTATTCATATTAAAAAATATAAAACTATTTTTCAAATATAAACGAATAAAAAATAATTAATAGTGTATTTTTGAGAAGATTCTTTCCGTTTCGTGAGCGTGTTACTATTTAATCTTAACAAGAAAAAACTACGATAAACAGCTATGCAAATACTTTATGTTATTTTGCTAAAAGAACTCATATTTGTAATTAAAAATTTGCTTGGAAAAGATGCTTACGTGATATTTTGTTAAACAAAAAGATAACTACTCGATTTCTCAACAACTAAACGTTTGCAGGGGTTTGACTAACTTTAAAGCTTTTGTATTTCCGGATTAAGCTCCACCTCTACAAAACGACCCAGAAACTGACCAGGTTTTGAGCCACTGCAATTATACCTGACCGTTTCTAACAAGGCGATATTGGAAACAGACTAAGGACCTATGTGTTATCGGTGAAAGCGAACACGCGCCATATTAAGAAAGGCATAGATTTGTTTACGAAGCTGATTTGGCTAATTGCGCAAATAAAATTTGATATACGTATTTCTACGCACCTTTTAATAACAAGTAATCACTGCTTGACTACGACATCTTTGGTAGGTATGGTAAATAAGGTTTGAAATGCTTTTTTCTATCTATTGAATTAAAGACTCGCTATACCCCATTGTCGTGCCTCCTTAGCAAAATATGACACAGAAATGCCCTGTGGCCCCCAAACTATTGGCCCAGCGTGCAGGGCGCAATAGACCGAGTTTTTATTCACACTACCCGACGGATCCGTGTACCAAAACCCGAACTCGAAAGTCAAAACCTGAACCCGAAAGACCGAAATACCCGAACTCTCTATTACCCGATACTCGAGAGAAGATAAACCCGCGAGTTCAACGAGTATTACTACCCGTGCCCAGCACTAATTTATATCTGTTCTCAACATTCTCAACAATTACTTGGACTGAATTATTTACACTGTGAAACATGAATAAAGTTTCTAATCAGCAACATTTTACAGGAGTTTGCGATATTATCGGCTCGCTACAACTCCGGCTTGACCGGAGGTAAGGAGAAAAGCGCGAGACCGAGAGAGGGGATCTTCTGGTGACTCGCTTACGGCTTGAAGCTCAGTAAATGAGGACGTGTTTGTTTTGTCTCCTGATTAGTAACGACTTGTTAAAGAACCCACTGAACTAGAGTAGCTTTAGTTCACAGAGTTAACATTGTTAAATAAGAAATCAGCCAATGACAAGCTGTAGCTGTTGAAACTGTTGTGTTTTAGCATACTGATGCGAAGGATGTAACTGGGAAATGAATATTTCGGTGAACATTTATTTAACCGGAAACTGACTGAATCTCGATACGTTTATATAATAGCATTACGAGAATAAGGAAACAATACTACATAAGTATTGATCTCCAAAAGAGTATTATGATTATACAACAGTTCTCTTTCCCGGGTTGATAAAATAAAACAGCCAAATGGCAGGCCACAAAACACGAATGGATAAAACTACTACTACAAACTACGTAAAGCAATATATGAATAAAACCATTATTCAATATAGTAATGTTGACAGGATTGTCGAAAGCATGGCGTACTATATGCAATTTACTATAGATCTAAAATTTTACGTGGCCTAATAGCTCGGCCAAAGCTAGACTGTTTTGCACTATCATTTACTTTGGGAGAATTGGTTGGTTCTAACGGAACTATGTTAGTGATATTCCTCCTGACAACACTCCCCCTGCTATCCTGCACCACAACTGAACGGGGCGTTGTGGGGGAACAACCAACAACTTCAGCGTCTCGTTTCAAGTCCCGAACATGAACATTACTACCTGGACTAAGGCAAGGCGGGACTACAACACGACGTCTTTCATCAAAGTTAGCTTTACACTGAATTCGACTGAGGGACTCTTTGGTACGGACAGCTTCCAGATCTGGCTGTTTGGGAGTTAGAACTGAAGGCAGAGAGGGTAGTGTTGTGCGAATTTTGCGACTCATTTGCAGTTCAGACGGGGAGAGACCATTTTCTAGTGGAGAAGACCTGTATGCCATCAGACCTAAATAGGGATCTGGCTCTTTCTTGAGGATTTTCTTCATGGTCTGGACTGCCCGTTCAGCGGCACCATTTCCTTGTGGGTGTTTGGGAGAACTGGTGATATGTGTGAACCCGTACGCCTTAGCAAAAGACCTGAACTCATCTGAGGCGTACTGAGGGCCATTGTCCGAAATTAAAACCTCAGGGACTCCATGGCGGGCAAAAATACTCTTCATGTGTAAGATCACTTTGGAACTGGTGGTCTCTTTTAACAATGCAACTTCGATAAATCCAGAATGATAATCTACTATTAGCAAATACCATTTGCTGTCAAAATAAAACAAATCACTGCCTAGTTTTTCCCAAGGACGGTTGGGGGAATTCCGAACGGAGAAGAGGAGCTTGCTGAACATTAGACTCCTTCCTGCACGATTCACACCTACGCACCATTTCAGCTATCTGTTGGGACATGCTAGGCCACCATACTGATTGGGCAGCTCTAGCTCAGCACTTTACAATACCAAAATGGCCACTGTGAATTTTTTCAAGGACCGAGAGACGCTCAATTTGGGGGATTACGATACGGTCATCAAAAACCAGGACACCATCAACTATAGAAAGCCTAGAGCGGCACTCAAAATAGGGACGTAGTAAAATCTCATGAGAAGGGAGGTACGTAGGCCAGCCAGACCTCACATAACTGAGAACGCGGGAGGTGACCTCATCATGCTCTTGTTGAACTTTCAACTCCTCTAAACGAGGCAGTGCAATAAAGTGCTGACACAGCAAATAACTCAACATCCTCCATTAACATAACATCATCTACACTGATAGGACCAAGAGAACGTGACAACGCGTTAGCAATAGCGTTATTCTTTCCTGAGATGTGTTCAACACAATAGTGAAACCTCATGAGACGCATTCGAAACCTCTGGATACGGGCTGGGTTTTTGTTTAATTCTATGTCGTTCAGCAGTGGGACCAAGGGCTTGTGATCGGTTTTTATCACTACTTTCAGGCCTATGATATAATCTCGAAACTTTTCGCATGCCCAGACAACACCTATAGCTTCCAGCTCAATAGTGGCATACCGTTTCTCGGTTTCACTCAGCGCTCGAGAAGCTGCACTGACTAATCGCAACTCCCCATCATCTTGCACTTGAAACAAGGCAGCACCGATGCCACCTCGAGAGGCGTCTGTGTGTATAACTGTTTCACGTTGTGGGCTATATGGTGCAAGCTCTACTGAACGCTTCAACTCTTCCTTGACACCATTGAACGCTTGCTCCTGAGCTTTATCCCAAATCCACACAGAATTTTTGTGAAGTAACTCTCGCAACGGAGCACTGAGTTCACCAAGCTTGGTGGTGAACTTGCTGAGCTGGTTTGTCATACCTAAGAAACTACGGACATCCTTAACACAGGTTGGCGTAGAAAAACTTTCAATGCTTTGAATAGGCTCAGGGTTAGCGCGAATACCGGAAACAGATATGACATGACCAAGAAATTTTATGCTGCTGCAGGAGAACTTGCACTTATCAACATTTAGAGTCATACCAGCCTCAATCATCCTACTCAACACAGCACGAACTCTGGCATCATGCTCAGCAGTGGATTTTCCCCATATGCACACGTCATCCATATGGACTATTACGCCTTCGAGGCCATCCAGAACTTGAGACACAATTTTGGAATACAACTCTGGGCTAGATGACAGACCGACAGGCAACCGATTAAAAGCAAATCTACCAAATGGAGACAAGAACGTGGGTAACATTTTTGCTTTAGGGGAGAGAGGAATTTGGTAAAAATCCGAATTGACATCAAGGACAGTTAAAACGGTACCATTTCTGAGTTTGGCAAGACTTGACTCAACGTGAGCCATTGGGTGAACCTCTCGACAGACAACTTTGTTTAATTCTGTGTAGTCAACACAAATTCGAACTTTTTTGTTGGCTTTAGGAACAACAACCATAGAGGCGCACCAATCGGTAGGCTCACTGACGGGGGACACGACACCTTTGGTAACCATATCAGCTAGCTCTTGTTTAACATTAGGCAACAACGGATAGGGCACAGACCGTGGGGTGTTGATAGCGAAGGGTCTGCAGTCAGGGCGTAATTCTATGCCTACTTCCTGTTTCATCTTACCTAAGCCTTAAAAAAGTTTAGGAAACTCACTACAAAATACACAAGGTTCAGTAGTATCGTAAACAGAGTCTACATCACATTCACAAGATATCAAACCTAGTTTAACACATGCACTGCGACTAAGTAACGCTTTGGTTTGATTTACAACATACATTGTTTCACTATGATTAACGTTATTGACAGTAAGTACAGCCCTAAATGAACCTAGTACTGGTATCTTAATGTTACCCGGGCCTACAAACTGTTTCTTTGTTTTTTCAAGGGCTACATGTACACAGAGTGTGCTAGGTAGTATGGAAACGTCTGCGCCGGTGTCCAACTTGAACTGAACGGGCGCATCGAGCTTGTCGACAGAGATGGCTTTTGTCCACACACCCACACTGGTGTCGGTTATTTCACCAAGGAATATGTTTACGTTCTTCTTCTTCTACTTGGCTGATGTTGGGTTCAGATTTAGATCTACACACTTTAGCATAGTGACCGACCTTTCCACAAGATTTACAGTTAACATCTTTGGCAGGGCATGTTCCTCTTGTATGCGTCAAATATCCACATCTGCCGCATGGAGTGTTATTACTCTGCTTGCTGACGTTACTACTCGCTAGGTGGTTGCTCCTAGATTTGGGTCTGCTGCTGCTTTGAACTCTTGAGACGGCGTCGGCAGTGTCAGATTTGTTTGCCGCAGCTCCATCATGCCCAGCCAAGTCTTTCATGTGTTTGTCCACCTCTTCTGATTGTCGAGCCATGTTAATGGCAACTTCTTCTGTTAGCTGGTCCACATTCATCTTTTGCATTTCACGGCTGCAGTCAGTGTCAAGGATGCCAACTACTATATGGTCTCGCATTTGCTCAGACCTGTTTGAAAACTCACACCTGTCTGCAATGTCATTAAGGGCTCGGATATATTGCTCAACTGTTTCTCCTGGCTGTTGATCGCGTCTGAAGAATCTAGCCCTTTCATAAATAATGTATTTACATGGGGTAAAATATTTCTGAAAAGCTTCAGTAACTTTTTTGTAGCTTTTTGCATCATCAGCGGACAGACTTAGGCCATTAAATATGCCTTCACTTTTACTTCCTAGGCAGTATAAGAAACTGTCTATCTGTAACTGCTTTTCATCTTCACTGAGCTTCGCCACTGCATGATAGCGGTTCCAACGAGCAAACCATTCCGTCCAGTTTGCCGGGTCAAAGTCAAACTCCTTCGAAGGATTAAATTTTGGCATTATATGTTAGAGAACGTATCTAAATATATGCAATAAATGTTTGGGCATCTAGAATTAGCACGTACTGGGCACCATGTTGTGTTTTAGCATACTGATGCGAAGGATGTAACTTGGAAATGAATATTTCGGTGAACATTTATTTAACCGGAAACTGACTGAATCTCGATACGTTTATATAATAGCATTACGAGAATAAGGAAACAATACTACATAAGTATTGATCTCCAAAAGAGTATTACGATTATACAACAGAAACATGACACAAGTAGGTAGTACACATAGGTAGTACTATTAGTACTCCTACTGTTAGTGACTGAATACAACTACGTAGTACATGTAGGTAGTACTATTAGTGCTCCTGTTGTTAGTATCTGGATACAAGTAGGTAGTACATGTAGGAAGTACTATTAGTACTCTCGCTGTTAGTAGCTGGATACAAGTAGGTAGTACATGTAGGTAGCACTATTAATACTCCCGCTGTTAGTGCTGAATATAAGTAGGTAGTACTATTACTACTCCTGCTGTTAGTGGCTGGATGTAAGTAGGTAGTACTATTAGTACTTCTGCAGTTAGTGGCTGGATGTAAGTAGGTAGTACTATCAGTACTCCTGCTGTTAGTGGCTGGATACAAGTAGGTAGTACATGTAGGTAGCACTATTAGTACTCCTGCTGTTAGTGACTGGACACAAGAAGGTAGTACATGTAGGTAGTACTATTGGTATTCCTGCTGCTAGTGACTGGATACAAGTAGGTAGTACATGTAGGGAGTACTATTAGTGGAGAAGCAGCCTACCATAAAGTGTTCAAAAAAGTGATTTATTTTATATTAGGATGGGTAATATGTTGAAACAATTTTCTAGACCAGAATTTTATGCTGATTCTGAATATCTAGTTTCTACACCTCTAAACTAGCCACCAGACTAATTACAATGTATTACGTAATACAATAAATTAATAATATAATTTTTATAATTTACAAGTTCAGAGCGGGACTGTGATACATCAAACTAGATCAAAATTTGTAGCTGATTTCAAATATCATATTATGAGTTTTCAAAAATGTATAAATTTGAATTTATATTACATAATAATATTATTATGTAAGTTATATGCGTAACTTGAAGTATGTATTAAATATGATGGTGAATACCACCCAATTTCATTTGTTTTTGGACCAGAATTTGGAGCTTGTTCTGAGTATTTAATTGACAATTCTCTCAACTGGCCACAACATTTTATAATGTGTTATGTAATACATAAATTTAATGATATAATTTCAAATTTCGCCAGTTTATCATTTGGGGAAAGCAAAGAGGTTGCAACACGTCAATCAAGATCAGCATTTGTAGTATATTTCAGATTTAATATTTATATCTTTTTAAGTTGCATAGATTTGAACTTATACACGATATTATATAATGTAATGGATTACATATTAATTTGTCTGTCTGTCAGTCTGATGTAGCACCGTGACTGTGTTATCTCCTATACATCTACAAAAGGAAAATGAATCAAAAACTGTCACAGCTGTTTAAAGATTTGACCAAGATGTAGAATCTTTTTTTCTGTATGGTATCAGGGAAAAGTATCATGAGTGGAAATATTCTGCAAACTTTTAAAGACATCACCTGATACTTGATGCATAATAACCTACCTTCACCAGCATTCTCATCAGAATCTGTATCCTCTTCTTCAGCACCAGTTTTGTTTCCACAATCCTTGCACTGACACATTTCTGTAAATTTGAGTCCAGCCTTCTGGCACTGGCATCTATTGGATGAACTTCCTGTCTTACATCGACAAAACATGTCTTTCATCACATTAAAAACCGAATCAGAATCCTACTATCACAACCGCTGAGTGCATGTAGACCCAGAAGTGCCTGGCAGTAGGGTGGTGTTAGAATACCTGATACATTTCCAATGTTTATGTATCGCATTCGTTCTTTCTTCCCACAGAAGTAGTACAATTGATCTGATGGAAGCTCATGTACCAAAGATATACAAATCATAAACACATCTGTATCTTGACACTTTATCATCACCGTACAGTTCGATCCTTTGTCTTCCATGATGGAATTTATATGTGCTATCATTCTTGTGTCAGCTTCCTTGTGATCTGATGCTAGACTCACTATATTTTTATTACTAGTTTTCCCATCCATTTGAAAACTGATCTTGTTGCATTTGGAAGAAAATGCTATGTATACATCAATATCCTGTTTGATCTGTGCACTGCTCAACTCCTTACTCAAGAAAGCCACCAAAGCTTCTTTGTTAGCATCCTCTGCCAGGAAGTCTGACCATTTTGGTACCATTTGATTTGGTCCAAAAATTGTCACCTTTTGACTAACTTTCAATCCACGAATCATTCATTCTGTTGATTTGATGTTCGCCTCAGGATAGCTGTCACAGACAAAATCCACCCGAGAAGAACCATATGATGTAGCGATTGATGCTAGCCTTTTCAATAGGACACTACCAACCATTCCGAATGTTGCTGAAGGTTTCAAAGCTTGAATCTCAGCGATTCCAGCAGTGACCACAGCATCAAATTTTTGAATGTTATCAAATTTTGTGTAACATGTTGGATGTGGCTCTAGCTTTTTCTCCAATGCTGTCATAAGGGTAGACTTAGCTGTCTTCATCATCAATCCATCCACATTTACCAGGACTTTTTAAGACGCTTTCCAGGCTTTTCTAAGATCTGTGTTCCTCTGCTGGCTGATTACAAGAAGATGATCAAAGATCCGTTCTGTACACTGTAGACTTTTCTTACTTTTCTTAGCACTTTTCTTAGAAGTTTTCTTAGCACTTTGACTCAAAGCAAAACCTTTCAGTTTGTTTGCCTTTATTGACGCATTGAATTCTACTCAAGTTGTCATCCGTTTGGTGACAAAATCTTGAAACTGCTTTTCTCCGATCTGTTTTGCATTTTGTAAATCATAGGCAATGTCATTTGAAGCCTCCCCTCTACTGATGATAGAGACAAAGTTTTTATCTTTGTGCTTGAGTGGGTTGATTCGAGCTGATATGATTTCTTTGATGAGACATATTGTGTCTTCGTCAGCTTTCTATGCTGATTCTGAAAAGCCGTGCTTGTCTAAGCTAGTGGAGTCCAATTCTAGAAGCTTCTTTATTTCTGTGTGCACATCTGCCCTTTGTGGATGAGCCATGTTCCATCTCTGTGAGGCAGATTAGGTTTTTGTGAATCCAATGAGACCTCCCTGTGATTTAGAATCATGATTGACGGGCTGTTCTATCGCCATATTACAAGCAGCACTGGAGAATGGGCGGTGATGCTCATATTGAAAGGTAAAATAACCACGGTGATCTGCCATTGCTTGGTTAATTAGGGGGTGAGTCTTTGCCAGCTGTGTCATCTCCATATAGTAAAGTGTGCCATACCTTGCATAGTTAGAGTGGTCGTATGCAAAAAACCATGGCAGGAGTCGTTGTAGTTAGTTGACATGGAGGTTCCAATCAGATTCCCTTGTGGCTCAGACAAAATTTAGCAGCTGTGTCACTATTTCAGCTGTTTCAATATACTTTACCCAAAATCTAAATGTGGGGCTGCCTATTGAAGAGGTGACTATAAATTCTTGGAATGCGTGATTCATGTGGGCGAGTTCAGATTGATTATATTCAGTGTGATTGAAAACAGCTCTACTAACTAAGATAGTCCAAACTAGCTCCAAACTAACTAGCTTCAAACTAAGAGAGTCTAGGGCGCTAGAGGATTAAAGGCTTTCAGCGAATTCATCCAACAATAGGTCATACAGTGCTTTCATGCAGAGTTTGTGTGCTATGATGGACCTATTGTAACTATGACCATTGATCACCCCTTTCAGGCTTCCTTCAGCAATACATTGCGATTCTGTGATTATTTTGGCCCACCCATCATCACCATACCTTTTGTCTATCACACCAAGGAAAGCCATCACTGTGTGGAAATATCTTAATCTAGAGACAAGTCTTGACATCAGAATGGGATTGAGGAAGCGAATAGTTTGTGCTTTACAATATATAGCTTGGTCAAACACTACTACTGCAGTTTCTATAGCAAACTTGTCAGCTTCATCGATACTTTTCTGAAGAACCCTAACCAAAGTTTCCCTACAACTTTCCACACAATAGAAGACACCCTCCTCATCATCCACACTTTTATGACTCTAAAATGTGAAAACTGGACTCATAGCAGTGATTCCAAGCAGGAAAATGGGGATTTCCCAAAATTTTAGGAGTTGTCCTCTCTCGAAATAAAATCGTTCTAGAACCTCTAAATGTGACCATTTATAGGTGTAAAAACTATATCATTAAATTCAGCATAACATTCTGGCCAAGAATATTGTCTTACTTTATTCTCCATATTTATATAAATAAGAGTGAAAGATAGCTCTGGGGTGCTTCTCCACTATATTAGTAGGCCTACTCCTGCCGTTAGTGATTGAATACAAGTAAGTAGTATCACTAATTTACTAGACTTGAGTTGTCACTACAACCACAAGTTGATAATCTTATTATTGTGTTGTGAGAGAAAAAAAATTAAACTACAACATCAACCACCATCAGTGCATTAAATTTCTGTTCATGCTTTTCAGCAAGTTTCTTTTTTATACAGATACTAACCATAAACTCCTCAGCATTCTGTTTTACCCTTTTACTAGCCATTTCGAAATCTTGCACATAATTATTTCTTTTATTAAGAAGCACAATACTATTTCTACTCGCACTCCATCAACAATGTTGTACCTTTGATCTGCTTCCACTTGCTGATCGCCCATACAATAAATTTGAAGAATTTGGGGTTGTTCAGCAGGTTATATTGCTATATCAAATATATTGTTATATCAGCTATATTGTTTTATCAGTTATATTGTTATATCAGTTATATTGTTATATCATTTATATTGTTATATCAGTTAGATTGTTATATCAGTTATATTGTTATATCAGTTATATTGTTATATCAGTTATATTGTTATATCAGTTATATTGTTATATTTGTTATATTGTTGTATTGTTGAATGTGATAAGAGAATGCTGAGAAATAGACTTACTAACATGGAGAAGGTGCTTCAGAATATTTTTAATTAAAGCTTGAGGTTGGATTTACTGTTTTTGCAACAAATTCCAGGTATATTATTTGTTCAGTGATGTGTATCACTTTCAGTGTATTTGACAGACATTCTCTTCATAAGAAACCTATGATTTATTTTATTTGTGCCGTGCTCTTGGTCGATGGTTCGATGTCATGGTTTAAAGTCATGGTTTAAAGTCATGGTTAAAGCCATAGTTTAAAGTCATGGTTTAAAGTCATAGTTCAAAGTCATGGTTTAAATTCATGGTTTAAAGTCATGGTATAAAGTCATGGTTTAAAGTCATAGTTTAAAGTCATAGTTTAAAGTCATAGTTTAAAGTCATGGTTTAAACTCATGGTTTAAAGTCATAGTATAAAGTCATAGTTTAAAGTCATAGTTTAAAGTGATGGTATAAAGTCATGGTTTAAAGTCATAGTTTAAAGTCATAGTTTAAAGTCATAGTTTAAAGTCATGGTTTAAAGTCATAGTTTAAAGTCATGGTTTAAAGTCATGGTTTAAAGTCATAGTTTAAAGTCATAGTTTAAAGTCATAGTTTAAAGTCATGGTTTAAAGTCATAGTTTAAAGTCATGGTTTAAATTCATGGTTTAAATTCATAGTATAAAGTCATAGTATAAAGTCATAGTTTAAAGTCATAGTTTAATGTCATGGTATAAAGTCATAGTATAAAGTCATGGTTTAAAGTCATGGTTTAAAGTCATAGTATAAAGTCATAGTTTAAAGTCATAGTTTAAAGTCATGGTATAAAGTCATAGTATAAAGTCATGGTTTAAAGTCATGGTTTAAAGTCATAGTATAAAGTCATAGTTTAAAGTCATGGTATAAAGTCATAGTATAAAGTCATGGTATAAAGTCATGGTTTAAAGTCATGGTTAAAGTCATGGTTTAAAATCATGGTTTTAAAGTAATTATTTGAAGCAAAATTTAGTGCTCATTGACTGTCCAAATAGTGGGTTCAAGTCTCGTTAAAATGCTTTAGTTAACCAGGAACGTACCTTGCTACCATTGAGGGCAAACTCTGACTGATTGTTGGCATGCATGAGTCCGCTCTGGGGTTTCAGTCACTGTAGCAGCTAACATTGGCTTTTGTTCTGTTCATTCCGGGTGTGAGTTTGATCTGTAGTTTCATCAAGCTATTGTCATGTGCTTCCTACTTTGTTCTAGCCATTCATGGCACTTGGGATTTGCTATCGACTGTCTTGCAGCTGCTCTGCGCTTTGCTCTATCTTTTTTGGGTCATGCTTCAGTTTGCTCTGAATTTTTGCCAATTTTTACTTCTACTTTTTGGTGGCTTTGCAGGTATAATATATAGAATTATTAATCCTTTGCAGGTATAATCCCACGAACAAACGAGCGGAAGCAAAGTACGAGAGTTTTTATGATAAATGCATGTGCACACTACTTACGAAAATTATTCATCAAGTCGTTAAAGTATAATAACGATACAAAACACATATAAGCCTATTTAACTATGTTACCAAGTCTTTGTAAATTGTCGAAATTCACTTTAAAAGTACCCATCTGATCGGATTATACACAAATACACAGATTAATTTGGCTGAAAATCATCACAAAACGCTTGAAAAGCTTGGTTTAATAAAAGTTGAGACCGGAAACTGAAACGCCGAGCGACAGAGAATAGAACGATAAAGTCGTGCGCATTTCGCGAAAAAATCACGTGCACATTTCACCAGTCTATAGCATTGTCGAAGGTTTCTGTAATTAACGTAGAAGTACTGAAATCGTTTCATTTTTGCCGATTTCAAAGTAACTGACATTTTAGACTTTTGAGTACTTCGGTATTCTAACTGATGTACAACGCAGTGTAAGTAAAGGAAATGACGATGAAATTTTTTTCTAACAATTCTTTATGAGATTTTAAAATTATGAGATTATACTTATGAGATTATAAAAACTATGACGTCTTTAATGTAAACAAAATTGTGTATTGGTTTTATATTATTACTATATTAATAATATTGGTTATTCTAATAATATCAGTGCATTTACTTCTAATATTGGCCAATACAGTAATACTTCAACTTACGAGTGCTCCAACGTACGAGAAACTTGAGATACGAGCCAGCTTTTAAGCAAGTGTTAGCACTAATATACGAACCATGTTTGAGATACGAGCACGTGAGTCAGTTGCCAAGTATGCCGGAGGTGTTTTATGGGAACAGCATCACTCTGTATTCTTCAACTGCTCAGGTTATACTTTTGTACCGTGTTTTTTGTGCGCGATTTTCAGTGCAGAATTATGTGAATTAAAAGTACTGTGTGTTGACCGAAAGTTTGCTAGTAAAATGAAAGATAATGCAAAGAAAAAGCGTATGATAACAGTTGATATTAAACGGAAAACTATTGAAAAATATGCGAAATGTGTATGCGTGATTGAGCTAGCCCAGCAATTTGACAGAAATACATCCACAATTATCAAACAGAAGGATTATATTCAGGGCATTTAGTTCGCAAAAGGACTAACCATAGTTCATAAACGGCACAACGGTCTTCATGACCGCTGATGGAGAGACTGCTCAGGCATTGGATAAAAGATAAACAGTTGGCCAGTGACAGCGTCCTGAAACGATGCTATGTGAAAAGGCCGGTGCGATCTATCAAAACTATAAAAATAGACATTCGGACAAGTTGGCTAGTGGTCGTGCATTAACCCTTTGTGACGACACCTGTGTTCGTCCTAATTGCAACATGTTGAAAGAGTGACAAAGGCAAACGTCCTTAGATACCGTAGGTTTATCTTAAAACAGCCGGCTAGTCATGAAAGCAAAACAAAGGAAAAATTAGCTAACCAGCGAGAAACTTCAAACTATGAATGCCGAAGAAATTTTAATTACGTTAAGTTGAAAATGAAAGTTTGCTTTCAGGTTTGCTTCTAAGTTTGTCTTTTAAGACATTGATAAAATCCAGATTGATCAAAGTCAACTGTCGTAATGAAGGATAACTTATATCTCCCTCTCTGGCAAATGCTAGCGTTAGCTGCTATTGTATGTATTTAATTTTACATTTTAATTAATCACATTTCCTTGCATTATTTTTTATTTGTTGCTTTTTGAAAGCATGTGGTAAGTTAGGACAATAACCAACATGTTCTTTCTGTTACAATATCCGGTTTTGAGTGTTTTATTTGCCTTTTTTAGAGTATGGAAACCAATCAATATATATTTAATTGTTCTATATATAAATAAATTGCACCAAGATGCGAGCAAATTAACATGCGAGCTCAGTCTCGGAACGCATTAAGCTCGTAAGTCGAAGTATGACTGTATTGCATTTCTTCTATTGCAGGGGTAGAGATATAAACACATAATCTTTTCCTTTCATTATTGCTATTTGTTGTATATAATAACACCCACACCCAGTACATTACAGCTACCATTGCAGTTATCCTATTGCACTGCAGTGCCATTTGACTGCTAATATTGCATTTCTCAACCATCAGTACCCTTTCTTTTTTCCAATATTTCTTTGGTCGGGGGATGTATGACATTGGAATTTCTGGTATGCAGGATTAGTAACCCTTTGCAGGTATAATATGTAGGATTAGTAACCATTTGCAGGTATAATATGTAGAACTAGTAACCCTTTACAGGTATAATATGTAGGACTAGTAACCTTTTGCAGGTATAATATGTAGGATTAGTAACCTTTTACAGGTATAATATGTAGGATTAGTAACTCTTTACAAGTATAATATGTAGGATTAGTAACCCTTTGCAGGTATAATATGTAGGATTAGTAACCCTTTGCAGGTATAATATGTAGGAATAGTAACCCTTTGCAGGTATAATATGTTGGATTAGTAACCATTTACAGGTATAATATGTAGGACTAGTAACCCTTTGCTGGTATAATATGTAGGATTAGTAACCCTTTGCAGGTATAATATGTAGGATTAGTAACCCTTTGCAGGTATAATATGTAGGAATAGTAACCCTTTGCAGGTATAATATGTTGGATTAGTAACCATTTACAGGTATAATATGTAGGACTAGTAACCCTTTGCTGGTATAATATGTAGGATTAGTAACTCTTTACAGGTATAATATGTAGGATTAGTAACCCTTCGCAGGTATAATATGTAGGATTAGTAACCCTTTGCAGGTATAATATGTAGGATTAGTAACCTTTTACAGGTATAATATGTAGGATTAGTAACTCTTTACAGGTATAATATGTAGGATTAGTAACCCTTCCCGTACCAAAACTGAATAAAAGTGACAGCTAAAGTGAAAGTGAGATTGCCAACAGATAAAATTGTAGCGAACAATGAACAGCGAAGAGGAGTTGGTTTAAAACCAAAAGATTTACACTTTGGTGAAAGCTTTGCAGAAGTGCAAGTTTGAATTGCTGGCCAAATAAGTACATTTGAGTATTGAAGGCTTTTTATAACTTAAGCTGTTATGAATATTATACTAAACGAGAATAATAAATATGCCATCAAAAACATGGTGAAGCCTGGGAGCACGTTGATAATGAAAATGTTTGGAGAGTTTTTGGCTTGGTTTTGCTTAAGAGTTTTGTTAGAAGGCCTACTCTCTTATCCTATTGGTCAATCGATCAATGATTAGTAAAGTTGTGTCAAGATGCAGGCTTTTAATGGCTATGAACAGTCTGAATTTTGCAGACAGTTCTAAAGATCCTGGTGGAATTAGAATGTTCGAATTAGTAAATGTCTGTAGCAGTTTTCTTGCAGCCATGTTTAAGGTCCAAATTGTGTTACTAATTGGCTTAGTAGACAAGGCACTTTGGAGTCGTGTGCTCTCGGTAGCAAAAAGGTTAAAAGAACAACTAGTATTGACCATATGAAAGAAGTCTGGTTTAAAAGTTACTAATAAAACCAAACAAACAATGTATGTTGATCTTCGATGGAACTTGAATGTTTTACTTGACTTTCACTTGGAATGACCGCAATCTTCTGATTTGTAGTCAGATGCCTTATTCACTGGTTATACCTCTCACAGCAAAGTGAGAGGTGTTACCTCTCACCTTACTATGAGAGGTATACGTCTCACAGTGACTTTCAGTTTCACTTATAGTAGAGTTTTCATCACATAAAGATGAACTAACATAAAAATAAGGCAGGTAATAGATGTCTAATACTAGATGCCGAATACTAGATGACTAATACTAAATGCCTAATACTAGATGTCTAATCCTAAATGTCTAATACTAGATGTCTATTACAGTCAGTCAGGCTAATCAAATCACACTTAAAATGGGGGAATGTGAGTACTCTGTGAGTCTTGCTATATGTTATGAATAACATGTCTAACAATATGTAGAAGGTGGAAGCAGAGGTAAATGTGATATTATTCTCATATCATGCTATAGATATGGTTAGCAGTTCATGTCAAGCAGGATTTTATATTAGTTTTAACTGCAGAGATAAAATACTCGCAGGTCAAATGAAAAATTGATAGTTGTGAATAATAGCGAGATTTGCTTTCTATTACTACACAATAGGTTGATTTAGTCTCTGTCATGTGTTTGATTTCTGTGGTTTACATACCTTGTTGCTATTGGATACAAATAGAGCCATTCATGTCTTTTATATTAACTCATACACACAAAGTCTCCACTTATTATCAATATTGTATCAGTAACGGGATTTGCTTTCTATTACTGCACAATAGGTTGATTTAGTCTCTGTCATGTGTTTGATTTCTGTGGTTTACATACCTTGTTGCTATAGGATACAAATAGAGCCATTCATGTCTTTTATATTAACCCAGACACAAACACTCCACTTATTGATCAATATCCAGGGTGCCAACAACATAACTTGAGTCAACTCAGTCTCAGCTTGTAGTGTCCTGTATACGAGAAAAGAAAATGGCTGACAGAGACTTGATTGGGGACAGCAGATGTGGATATTGCTATCAAGAATTCAGTGCAATTAGAGATCCCAGAGAGCTGCCGTGTCATCATGCCTTTTGTCTAAAATGTCTAGAGGAAGACTACAAAGATCAGAAAGTTGTGAGTTGTCCGCTCTGTAACAAAGAGTATGAATCGGAGGAGGATATAGACAAGCTGCCAGCAGTAAAACTGACTGTACAGAAAGAAGATAACCCTAACACTACTACTGCTGCTCTGATATGTGAATGTGATGACTGTGACAACCAACTAGCTGTCTGCTATTGCTTACAGTGCTGCCGCAAGATTTGTGCTGTGCACCGAGAAAACCATACCTCCATGTTTAAGAGAAGTCATTCAGTTGTTGGAATATCAGATTATGAAGTACCAATCAAAAGAAGCAAGAGAGTCGTATGTGAAAACCATGATGAGGAGCTATCAAAGGGTTGTGATGACTGTGGCAGACTAGCTTGTAATAAATGTGAGATAACCCCAGTAGCATGCACGAGTAAAGAAAAGGAACATACCTTCATACTGCTCAGTCAGCTTAAAGAGAAGATAACTACTGAGTTTGATGGACTATTACAGTTAGTCAATGATAAGCTCACAGAGATTTGTGTAGTAGACAAGCAGATCTGGCATATTTTCGATGAAGAAGAAGCTAAATGTAAGGAAAAGATAGAGTTAATTGAAAGAGTCTGTGAAGAGCAGATTAAACGAATCAGAGAGGAGAGTGAAAACCTGAAGGAGTGTATCCGTGACTACCAACAGAGACTGTCCAATCAGGTAGGAATATACAACTCTGAACTGGTTGCTAAGAAACAGCAGCTAGAAGAATCTCGCACCAACGTACACAGGCACCTGAGATACAGTCATGTGACTGAGTTGGTCAAACAGAGAGAAGAATGGATGACTTGCTTGAAAAGGCAATTGGATACACTGAACTATCGAGTCACAAGTGAACCAGTTTTGGTGTCTGAAACCGACAGCAAGACAGCTTTGAATTTAGAGATAAGACAACTACCAACATATTTGATGTTTACCTCTAAGCATCGCATGGATTATTCATCAGAAGCGAACCCTTTATTCGTGTGCCACAGATCAGATAGAGGTCTATCAGTTGGAAATGGAAACAGTGTTATGATAATTAGTGGGCCACCTGAAAGAAAAACAACATCATTCGAAAATGTCAGCATTTGTCCAGTAGAACATAAGGGTGTCATTTACGGATTAGAAGTTGTCAATCAACGTATTCTCTTTGGAGCGGAAGGAAATGAAAGTTCTCTAGGAATCTACCAATATTCACCAAACTTTTCACAATCTCTGCTTGTTGATTCACGAAGTTATCATCGGAGATATTCTTTGCAAAAATCTGTTCTGGCAGTTTCTAATGACTTCATTGCATATTCTGATGGAGAAAATCAAATCAGCATTTTCAGCATTCTGAGCCGGCAGAGTTCAGATGTGGCTGTAGAAGTTACTCCTAAAGCCTTTTGTTTTCTACCGAATGGTGATCTACTGGTAGCAGGTTGGCTAGAAGATTCAAATCAGAACGCAGTACTGACAAGATACCAAATAGAAGATGGAAAGCTCACCGCTGTTTGGACATGTGAAGGGCTGCAAGATGCTTATGGAGTGTGTGAGAGTGAAGGACTCGTATATGTTTCTACACGGAATAGCAAGTCCATCTTCTTTGTTTCTCTCCAAGGGAAAGTGTTACATAAACTAGTGGACGAACAACTCCCACAGCAAGCAGGACAGATAAGTGTTAGAGGTGATGAGCTGGCTGTTTTAGGGTGTAGTGACCGTGAGTATGTTTATATTTTCAAAATAAACTTTTAATTGCTGGAGCAGCGTTCCTGGCCCCAATAGTGGTGACAAAAACACTACAGACTATTTCTATGGCCTCATTCTTTCAAAACTTTTTGAAAAACATGGCATAGTTATATTCCTATACCAAAACTATCTGTTTTTTCAATATAAACTTTTAATCACAGGAGCTGGAGGCTCCTAGCCACAATAGCTTTGACAAAAGGACTATAGGCTTACTTCTATGCCTCCCGTTTTGCCTTTTCATAAAACTTGCTTTTAGCTATCTTTCTATCCACATTTTCTATCCACATCTACAACAATAATGGTTTTACTCACTTCTATCATGTGACTGTTGTTTGTTATTGATGAAGCAACAAGTTTGTGTTTGAAAAACACAGTAGCTATTGTATCAGTTTAGTGCGTTATAATTTGGCTATAAATGTAGCCTTAGTTTTCTAACCTGCAGATATGAGTGTATGCAAACTTTAAGAATACAATTGCATGTTTGTTAACAGAAGGCTGGAACTTTATATTTTTACATGCTTATTTGAATATGGTTAGTAACTGAAGTCATATATACATAATATATGGCATAATATATATAATATAGGCATAATATATATATCACACACATTAATATCATTTCTATTTTCAACATGTATTATTTGTGCTGAATCATTTACGCTTAAACTGGAATAAAATTTCTAATCAGTAACAATGTGCAGGAGTTAACATTGTTAAAAAAAAAAGCTGCCGATGGCAAGCAACATGACTTGACACATTCAAACTGTGTAAAGGTTTGATAAAATGAAGCAGAGGAAATGATGAGTTTTTGATCTACATGCAGGTAATAGTACAACTAGTACTGCTACTGTTAGTGACTGGATACAAGTAGGTAGTACATGTAAGTAGAACTATTAGTACTCCTGCTGGTAGTGACTGAACACAAGTAGGTAGTACATGTAGGTAGTACTATTAGTACTCCTACTGTTAGTGGCTTGATACGAGTAGGTAGTACATGTAGGCAGTACTATTAGTACTCCTGCTAGTGACTAGATACAAGTAGGTAGTACATGTAGGTAGTACTATTAGTACTCCTACTGCTAGTGACAGGACACAAGTAGGTAGTACATGTAAGTAGTGCTATTAGTACTCCTGCTGTTAGTGACTAGATACAAGTAGGTAGTACATGTAGGTAAAACTATTAGTACTCCTGCTGTTAGTGACTAGATACAAGTTGGTAGTACATGTAGGTAAAACTATTAGTACTCCTGTTGTTAGTGGTTGAAAACAAGTAGGTAGTACATGTAGGTAGTACTATCAGTACTCCTACTGTTAGTGGCTTGATACGAGCTGGTAGTACATGTAGGTAGTATTATTAGTGCTCCTACTGCTAGTGACTGGATACAAGTAGGTAGTACATGTAGGTAGTACTATTAGTACTCCTACGGTGAGTGACTGGATACAAGTAGTAGTTCATATAAGTAGTTCTTCACTTTTGGTCATGGTTTAAAGTCATAGTGTACAGTCATGGTTTAAAGCAAAATTTAGTGGTAATTGACGGTTTCCAACTAGTCACTTAGTGGGTTTAAGTCTTGTTAAAATGCTTTAGTTAACCAGGAGTGTACCTTGCTACCATTGAGGGCAATCTCTGTCTGGTTGTTGATGTGCATGAGTCCGCTCTGGAGTTTCAGTCACTGTAGCAGCTGGCATTGTCCTTTGTTCTGTTCATTCCGGGTGTGAATTCACTCTGTAGTTTCAGCTTACCTACAGTAGCTCTTCTCATGCACTTCCTGATTTGTTCTAGCCATTCATGATGTTTGGCACTTCTTACTGATCGTCTTGCAGCAGCTTTCCACTCTGCTCGACTTTTTCGCACCATGTCTCAGTTTGCCCTAAAATTTTGCCGGTTTCCAATTTTATTTTTGGCGGCTTTGCAGGTATAATATGTAGGATTAGTAACCCTTTGCAGGTATAATATGTAGGATTAGTAACCCTTTGCAGGTATAATATGTAGGGTTAGTAACCTTTTACAGGTATAATATGTAGGGTTAGTAACCTTTTACAGGTATAATATGTAGGATTAGTAACCCTATGCAGGTGTAATATGTAGGATTAGTAACTCTTTGCAGGTATAATATATAGGATTAGTAACCCTATACAGGTATAATATGTAGGGTTAGTAACCTTTTACAGGTATAATATGTAGGGTTAGTAACCTTTTACAGGTATAATATGTAGGATTAGTAACCCTTTGCAGGTGTAATATGTAGGATTAGTAACCCTTTGCAGGTATAATATGTAGGATTAGTAACCTTTTACAGGTATAATATGTAGGATTAGTAACCCTTTGCAGGTGTAATATGTAGGATTAGTAACCTTTTACAGGTATAATATGTAGGATTAGTAACCCTATGCAGGTGTAATATGTAGGATTAGTAACTCTTTGCAGGTATAATATGTAGGATTAGTAACCTTTTACAGGTATAATATGTAGGATTAGTAACCCTTTGCAGGTGTAATATGTAGGATTAGTAACCCTATACAGGTATAATATGTAGGATTAGTAACCCTTTACAAGTATAATATGTAGGATTAGTAACCCTTTACAAGTATAATATGTAGGATTAGTAACCCTTTACAGGTATAATATGTAGGATTAGTAACCCTTTACAGGTATAATATGTAGGATTAGTAACCCTTTACAGGTATAATATGAAGGATTAGTAACCCTTTACAAGTATAATATGTAGGATTAGTAACCCTTTGCAGGTATAATATGTAGGATTAGTAACCCTTTGCAGGTATAATATGTAGGGTTAGTAACCTTTTACAGGTATAATATGTAGGATTAGTAAGCCTTTGCAGGTGTAATATGTAGGATTAGTAACCCTTTGCAGGTATAATATGTAGGATTAGTAACCTTTTACAGGTATAATATGTAGGATTAGTAACCCTTTGCAGGTGTAATATGTAGGATTAGTAACCTTTTACAGGTATAATATGTAGGATTAGTAACCCTATGCAGGTGTAATATGTAGGATTAGTAACCCTTTACAGGTATAATATGTAGGATTAGTAACCCTTTACAGGTATAATATGAAGGATTAGTAACCCTTTACAAGTATAATATGTAGGATTAGTAACCCTTTGCAGGTATAATATGTAGGATTAGTAACCCTTTGCAGGTATAATATGTAGGATTAGTAACCCTTTGCAGGTATAATATATAGGATTAGTAACCCTATACAGGTATAATATGTAGGATTAGTAACCCTTTACAAGTATAATATGTAGGATTAGTAACCCTTTGCAGGTATAATATGTAGGATTAGTAACCCTTCACAGGTATAATATGAAGGATTAGTAACCCTTTACAAGTATAATATGTAGGATTAGTAACCCTTTGCAGGTATAATATGTAGGATTAGTAACCCTATACAGGTATAATATGTAGGATTAGTAACCCTTTACAGGTATAATATGTATGATTAGTAACCCTTTACAAGTATAATATGTAGGACTAGTAACCCTTTGCAGGTGTAATATGTAGGATTATTAACCCTTTGCAGGTATAATATGTAGGATTAGTAGCCCTTTGCAGGTATAATATGTAGGATTAGTAACCCTTTGCAGGTATAATATGTATGATTAGTAACCCTTTACAGGTATAATATGTAGGATTAGTAACCCTTTACAGGTGTAATATGTAGGATTAGTAACCCTTTACAGGTATAATATGTAGGATTAGTAACCCTTTACAGGTATAATATGTAGGATTAGTAACCCTTTACAGGTATAATATGTAGGATTAGTAACCCTTTGCAGGTATAATATGTAGGATTAGTAACCCTTTGCAGGTATAATATGTAGGATTAGTAACCCTTTGCAGGTATAATATGTAGGATTAGTAACCCTTTGCAGGTATAATATGTAGGATTAGTAACCCTTCCCGTACTAAAACTGAATAAAAGTGACAGGTAAAGTGAGAGTAAAACCTCCGGCAGATGTAAATAAAGCTAACAATGAATAGTGCAGAGAAGTTGAATTGAAACCCAAAGTTTTACCCTTTAGTGAAAGCTTTGCAGGAGTGGACTTCGAATTGCTGGCCAGGTAAGTATATTTGATAATTGAAGGCTTTTTAGAACTTTAGTTCTTATGAGCATTATATTAGATGAGGATAATAAATACATGTATGATATGGGCTACAAAAACTTGGCGAAGCCTGGGAGCACGTTGATAATGAAAACGTTTGGAAAGTTTTTGGCTTGGTTTTGCTTAAGAGTATCTTTAGAAAGCCTACTCTCTTATCCTATTGGTCAATCAATCAATGATTAGTAAAGTTGTGTCAAGATGCAGGCTTTTAATGGCTATGAACAGTCTGCAGTTTACAGACAGTTCTAAAGATCCTAGTGGAATTATATTGTTCGAATTAGTAAATATCTGTAGCAGTTTTCTTGCAGCCATGTTTAAGGTCCAAATTGTGTTACTAATTGGCTTAGTGGACAAGGCACTTTGGAGTCGTGTGCTCTCGGTAGCAAAAAAGTTAAAAGAATAACCAGTATTGACCATATAAAATAGTCTGGTTTACAAGTTACAGACAACCAAAACAAACCATGTACTTTGACCTTGATGGAACTCGAATCTCTCCCTTGACTCACTTTGAATGACCACAATCTTCTGATTCGTAGTCAGATCTCTTGTCCATTCGGCCATAGAAACTGTTCTATTTGAGAATTTATGTTATTGTTGTTTGTATTTTGGTTATTGAAGGCTGCGCAGGCTAGCCAATCAGAAGAGAGCAGGCAAAAACACAAATGACCAACATTTTCTGGTTTATTTTTATAGATCACATCGGTAAGTGTTTTAGTAAACCACATCAGTATTATAAATTATTTAATTTTACGCCGCTGTCTGCTATTTATAGCCTTGTTTTCCCAATAGTCTTTAGTAGTACATGTTTACAAATGAGCTTTCAGAATAAACCCAGCAGCTGTTACCAGAATATTCTACATTGGTGATTATAATACCAACATACTTTATATCAGAGACTATATAACCAGTATACTCTTCACTATTGACTATATTTTCAGTATACTTTTCACTAGTGGCTATATTACCAGTATACTCTACACTAGTGATTATATTACCAGCATACTCTACACTAGTGACTATATTACCAGCATACTCTTCACTAGTGACTATATTACCAGCATACTCTTCACTAGTGACTATATTACCAGAACACTCTTCACTAGTGATTATATTACTAGTATACTCTTCACTAGTGACTATATAGCCAGTATACTCTACACCAGTGATTATATTACCAGTATACTCTTCACTAGTGACTATATTACCAGCATACTCTTCACTAGTGACTATATTACCAGCATACTCTTCACTAGTGACTATATTACCAGTATACTCTACACTAGTGACTATATTACTAGTATACTCTACACTAGTGACTATATTACTAGTATACTCTACACTAGTGCCTATATTACCAATGCACTCTACACTAGTGACTATATTACCAGTATATTTTACACTATTGACTATAATACCAGTATATTTTACACTATTGACTATAATACCAGTATACTCTTCACTAGTGACTATATTACCAGTATACTCTTCACTAGTGATTATATGACCCGAATGTTGAATATGTACTAGTTTTTGACTTTGACCACCGTCATTATCTTGTATTTGTATACAGCCGTTGTCATACTCTTTGTTCATATTGACTTACTCATCTGTTATGTAACTGTTATGTAATAATCCTTGTACTCTCTTGTCTCACTTATGTAGTAAGTCAGTTGCTGTTTAGCTTTCAAATATACAAGAATAGCAGGTTATGGGCCCAGACAGGCAAACAAAGAAGCTGTACATGAGTTTGATACCAAAAAAAGGGTGATCGGCTATTATACTTACTGATCAACGGCTGGTGAACCAGGAGTTAAACAATTCATACCATGAATAGTGAAACAAGGACTACTGAATCAGAACATAGATTCTACCTCTCATTCTACAATGGATAGTGATAAATGGACAATAGATAATTTGGACAGTCAGAACTATCAGACATGGAAGTTCCAGATGAAACACATTTTGCTGCTAAAGGATCTATACGATATCGTGGATGGTACTGAGAAAGCACCAGAAGTTTCGGCTGATCAAGCGCTGAAAACTGCTTTTAAATCCAGGTATCGTAAGGCTTTCTCAGTAATTGCTCTATCTGTTAGTACTGAACTTTTCTACTTAATAACAGATACAGAAGCACCTGATGTAGCATGGAAGCGGCTACAAAACCATTTTGAACGTAAAAATGACAATGGCTGTGTAGGCAATGAATTTACATTTATCACTCATCATAGCAATACATTTTCATTGCACATTAGCTCATCCTGGCTAATTGACTCTGGAGCTCGCGTCATATCTCGCCTAACAGGGAAAGTTTTAATAGCTACAAGAAGCTAAAACAGATAGCAATGGTCAGCCTAGGTGATGGTCGAACAGTTGAAGCTGTGGGAGTTGGTGTTGTAAAAGTGATGCTAAAGCTCAATCGTAGAGTTCAATGTGCAGCTGTATTTTACAATGTACTTCATGTCCCTCAGCTAACAAGCAGTTTATTTTCAGTTCGAGCTGCCACTCAGAAAGACTACACTGTTCAGTTCGGCCATACTCGATGTTGGATTAAGGATGCTAGTGGTCAAGTTAGGGCCATGGGATCACTAGCTAATAAGCTGTTCAGTCTAGACTGTGTACAAACTGAAACTCAATATGCAAACACTGCTAGTGCAGAGATTTGGCATCAACGTCTAGTACATGTGCATAACACTACTCTGAAAAAACTGAGTAAAGGAAATATAGTCTGTGCTACAAGCTTACCTGCAATGGACATTTCTTTTTGTGAAGGCTGTGCTGAAGGGAAGATGACTCGTAAACCCTTCAAACCTGTGGGAGATATCAAGGCTACCCAGAAGCTAGAACTAGTGCATTCTGACGTTTGTACAATGGAAACAGAATCAATTAGAGGTAGCAAATACTTTGTTACCTTTATAGACAATTTTTCTGGATGCTGCGCTGTGTATTTTCTTAGAAACAATTCTGAGGTACCTGAAAAGTTCAAAGAGTTTGAAGCACATACAACTAACCAATCCGGAAAAACCATTAAAACACTGAGATCAGATAGAGGTGGTGAATACTTGTCTCAAGAATTTACCGACTACTTAAAATCCAAAGGTATTCATCATGAACTCACATCAGCTTACTCACCGGAACAAAATGGTGTTGCTGAGCGAATGAATAGAACTCTGTGTGAAGCAGCACGTTCAATGTTGTGCCATGCTAAATTGTCAAAGCAATACTGGGCTGAGGCCATTTCTACTGCTGCCTGCGTTAGAAATCGGCTTCCCACTTCCTCACACAAGAATGATCTCACACCGTATGAGAAGTGGTATGAACGCAAACCCAACATAGACAATCTAAGGGTGTTTGGATGTATTGCTTATGCTCATGTTCCAGATCAACTGCGGCAGAAACTTGACAAGAAGTGTCAGAAGCTAAGGTTTATAGGATACAGCAAACAGTCAAAGGCATACCGCCTGCTTGATGAATCGACTGGTAAAGTCACTACTAGGCGAGACGTGGTATTTGATGAAACGAACTTTACAAATACCGTTAAACCATCATGTGACCAATATACAAAGCAGAAATCTATTCTTGTTGAACATTCAGTAAATGAACAGACAACTCCAAACCTATCTAGACAATGCACTGATGAAAGGCAACAGCGACGCATATCTGCTCGCGATATAGGTCCAATATGGCTGCTAAGAGGACTACATAGATTTAATAGTTGATGATAAGTAAAAAGTGTCCATCAGAAGAATAAGTCATCGGGTAAATAGAAAATAGCAATGTCTGAGTTATCGTCTCTTGTTTTGAGCACCCATCGGAAGGAGTAAATTTGATGGAGACATAGTGGGTTTATAATGATTCTCAAATTACCTGCTCTCAAGACTTGAGTCAATAGTCGACTTTAACAATTTCAAGAAAAAACTGGCCAGATCTAGCACATAAGCTCCCGATGAATTTTATTTTGCAGCAGATCTTGTGGCTAATTTAAACCCTTCTCTGAGCAGCCTTCGTTATATGTTGTGTTAGCCATTTTTTATCCTATAAATCTACCAGTATCGTGTGCGTTACATTTTGTATGGATTGCCAATTGAGAATGACTGATGCTTGGAATGTGTGTATGTGTTTATTCCGTTGACCATAAAACTGCAAAGCAAATGTGCATAAGAAGTGCAGCTATACAGTAAGTACATCAAACCCAACAAACCATTATGCATTACTCACACGCAGATGAAGCCTATTGTACCTTTAGTTATCTGTCCATACAGATGAGCAAAATTTTTGACACCAATAGCGTGGGATGAGCGAGGACAAGTGCTTCTTCGATCAAGTTTGCCTTCGTCCTGTTTACAACGGTACTAAGGTGGGCTGTTATATGGCCTGGCAAAGATTAATCCTTTTGCTTGTGTTGTAAACCCTGAGGTGCTTAACAGATAACGAGAGACTTACGCACAGCAAGCATACATAGCGGATTAAGGAAAGCCTGCGCATAGCTGAAGGATAATTACTGACGACTTTCATTACACCCCTTTCCGAAAACCTCTTATAATAGTTTTCTAACAATCCGGGGTTGTATGTAAAAGTATTAGCTTGTGAACCGGCCTCTTCAGTTTATTTTTGGGTGTTTGCAAAGTCACATGCCTCACATAGCCATCACTGTTTGCTTGTGCTTCAGTTACTCTCCTGAGTTGCCAGTTGCATCTACATCTAGGTAGTGCATCGTCCATAAGCATCACCACATCTCCAGCTGAAGATTCTAAACTCTAATTTCCACCTAGACCAGAATTGCTCAGTCAGGTACTGCAAGAGTCTCCGTTGTTTGCGGTTGTAGAGGTCTAGTGAGGTTAAAGAGCTTGGTGATGGTAAGAGATTTTTGTTTTTCATCGTCAACAAGTTGTTGGGAGTCAATTTCTGATCTACTGTAGTGAGTATGACCAAATGTTGAACTTGCTTACTGTTTATTCTTGTAGCCATAACTGATTGTAGATTTTTGACGTGCGTTTAAGAGCAACTCCTTGTGCGTGGTCGACTTGCCAGTCGTCACTCTCATAACATCAATCTTATTGCCAGCTGTGGAAGTCGTTTGTCTTGTGCTAACGGACAAATATTGACAAGTAGATGTCGCAGTTGTGTCTAGGCGGCTAGCTCTCTCTCTCTCTCTGTAGATGCATTATTTTGATTGGCCGATAGAACCTATAGCGTGTCTTTGGCTATATCTGCAACAGTGGAATACTTCTTGGCGGTTCAGGCCATTGTGGCAGTGAGGCTCTTTGTGTGCTCAATGAATCTGTTGAATGCTGTTGTTTCAACTGCTTGAGGTACATTTTGGATTGTGACATGTTTGTCAGGTTTGTTTATGGCCATTTTATGAGTCGCTACTTGTTGACATGGGTTTCTGTGATTACGACAGGCACTGAGGTTGATAGTAGTTGTTGGCTCATTTATTGAAGCAACTAGGTCAAAATCTGCTGTCGTGTTTAGGCTCTGACCTGACGAGTCTAAACTGAGCTTCGTAGTACCTAGGTCAGCTTCAGTTGCTTTGAAAGGGTAATTATTCACTTCAACAACACGGTCAATATCAGTCGTTGTTAGAAAACTCGTGCCAAGTTTGGAGATAATACTGTCAACCGCTATTGTAGTTTCTAATAAATGGTCAGTTTTGATAACATGTTCTCCAATATTAGCGGTCTCTTCATATCCAATGTAAGTATTTGTAATAGCTGGGCTAGTACCGTTCATTATTTCCGAAGCATGGCCAGTTGTCAGGACAACTAGAGCAACATCAATTTTAGGGATTAGGACCATGTCATTTCCTATTTCTAATGTTTCATTCGCTGAAGGGGTCATCATGCCAATTTGGGTATCTTGAAATGTCTGACCGATTGTCGTGCTATTCAGGTCAGCATCAGATGTTATCAGGATTCTTTTGTCACTACTAGGTTCCCACCAGATGTCATTTTCAATAATTCGTCAGTAGTCATTGCAAGTACATCCAAATCGGGTGCAGTGGCAACTGGGTCACTGTCGGTCGTTTCAATTGTGTGAACATTTGTCAAGGTCGTTAAGTCAACATTAATTATCGTGAGTAGTATGTAGAGAGCAGATCTACACAAAAAAGTGACGGATCCAGCGGGGGGATAGAAAAAGGGGGTTGCGAATTAAATTGGCTAGGGGTGTAGATTGAATTGCGTGGAGTTGAATGAGATGTTGGGGTTTGGGGGGAAATTGTGGTGTAGAGTAGGGGGTTGAATTCGAGGGGGTATGGATCCGCTCCCGGTGTAATCGGCGGATTATCTGTGGATGAGTCATCCGATTAGTGGGGGATGAGTCATCCGATTAAACGTGGATTATCGCGGGATTAGTCGGGGGAATCGTTGCGGATTAGTCGGCCGAATCGTCGCGGATTATCGGTGGATTAGTGGGGGGTGAATATCTGGGACATCGAGGGCTGGTTGGTTTTCCGGAGTGGATCTCGCGGATTATCGAGGAGAGCGAGAGATTACCGGATGAGTGAGGGGGTTAATATCTGGGACACCGAGGGGTTGATTTTCCGGAGATTGTTATATATTTGAAACATTGAATATATATGAGAAAGTGTTTATGTACAAAGTTATTTTTTGAAGATTTGATGTTTTTGTAATGTTGAAGCTCTTGAATGGTTAAGAATTTTAAGGAAATTATTTTCGGTTTTTTTTTTGTATATATGTAAGATTGAAATTTGTTGGAGAAATTAATATGTTGAATGAAAGATCAGTTATATTACAAAATTATTCACTTTAAAAGATATATTTATATGTATTATTCATTATTTCCATCATCATTTTGTTTCAATAAAAATAAAATAGTTTATGTTTAACTTGAAATATATGAAAATGTTCAAGTAGATAGGTCACAATAAAGATAATATAGTATAAATGAAACATTGAATATATATATAAGAAAATGTTCATGTACAATCTTTAAAACGAAGTTTGTATCGAGATGTTTATCAATCACTCATCGTCATCGGAAATATCTATGATAGCAGAATCCTTTTTGCATTGTGCCAAACTCTCGTAAAATCTGCTTGCTTCTTTGTCCCATGACTACTACATCGTAGTATTCGCGAGTATTGTGAGATGTTACTAGTCCCTTGTATATAATGATACCCGGATAATTTTCCTTCAACGAAAGGGCATATCTCGAAGGCATCGTTAAAGTTCCTTGAACTTCCTCTCCATCAACTTTGGTTGAAAATGCTACAGTTGGTACCACATTCACCTTGCCTTCAGCATCTTTGTATTCACTTGTTCCAACATTGTGATAGTAGAAAATAGATGGTGCTTTGAACTCCTTGAGATGACGAGTCTCGAAAAGTTGTATTTTCTGAAAGAATATCCCAATAGGACATACAGACAGACTATGACAAAATAGGACTTATAGTAAAACTAAAACATTCAGACAAATTAGTTCATTCAGTTGAACTAAGGAAATAAATACATGTAATACTTACTGAAGAAGCAAATTCTTCCATCCTTTTCTGACTATGTTTAGGGATATATCCATTTTGCTGGTGAGATATAGGAATCTACAATAGCATCGATTACAGTCAGACTACAATATACATTCAAACCATCTCATTCAATTAACTCAGAAGAACCAAATTCATCTGTTTTAATCTGAGTAGGGATATAACATACACTTTGCTAAGATATTGGAGTTTGCAATTACAATGAATACAATCAGCCTAGAACACATAGTTACTACTCAGAAGAGAAGATACATTGTAACATTCCTACATAACATCTAGATTGAATTTGTAGTACTTACTGTAAACCGTAATCTTTCGTTGAGATCTTGATAGAACTTTTCACGTAAGAGAAATCGACAAGCTTTTCGATTCCGGTCGCTTATTTCCATTCCATGAGAGCAGTAACCCCATCGCTTCACACATTTATCTGCACATTGTAATCGTTCTTGAAATATCCTTTTTCTGTTGTCTCTGGTACTCATTGTGAAGTTATGAACTGAATTGAAAAGGCATATTCGATCGAAGGTTTTATAACAAGTAGAAGTGTTGAGGTGGTTCATTAATTTTGTGACCTAATGATATATATAAACAGATTTCGCGAAATTCAATTTCGCGAAATTCACTTTCGCGAAATTCAATTTCGCGAAAGTTGACTATATAATATATATATAATGTGTAATTTTTGCGAAATTCAATTTCGCGAAAGTTGACTATATAATATATAATGTGTAATTTCGCGAAATTCACTTTCGCGAATTCCAATTTCGCGAAAGTTGACTATATAATATATATAATGTGTAATTTCGCGAAATTGAATTTCGCAAAATTCACTTTCGCGAAAACTGACTATATAATGTGTAATTTCGCGAAATTGAATTTCGCGAAATTCACTTTCGCGAAATTCAATTTAGCGAAAGTTGACTATATAATATATATAATGTGTAATTTCGCGAAATTCACTTTCGCGAAATTCAATTTCGCGAAAATCTGTTTACTATTTTCGCTTCATTGATTCTGTTGGATACGCCACTATTCTTCAATACTCTGTATAAGTATACATTCAGCTCCAAGTACTCAGAATAAATAATATATGCATTCAGCTACAAGTATTCAGAATAAATAATATATACATTCAGCTACAAGTATTCAGAATAAATAATATATACATTCAGCTACAAGTACTCAGAATAAATAATATATACATTCAGCTACAAGTATTCAGAATAAATAATATATGCATTCAGCTACAAGTACTCAGAATAAATAATACATACATTCAGCTACAAGTATTCAGAATAAATAATACATACATTCAGCTACAAGTATTCAGAATAAATAATATATACATTCAGCTGCAAGTATTCAGAATAAATAAAATATACATTCAGCTACAACTATTCAGAATAAATAGTATATACATTCAGCTACAAGTACTCAGAATAAATAATGTATGCATTCAGCTACAAGTACTCAGAATAAATAATATATACATTCAGCTACAAGTATTCAGAATAAATAATACATACATTCAGCTACAAGTATTCAGAATAAATAATGTATGCATTCAGCTACAAGTATTCAGAATAAATAATATATACATTCAGCTACAAGTACTCAGAATAAATAATATATACATTCAGCTACAAGTATTCAGAATAAATAATATATGCATTCAGCTACAAGTACTCAGAATAAATAATACATACATTCAGCTACAAGTATTCAGAATAAATAATACATACATTCAGCTACAAGTATTCAGAATAAATAATGTATGCATTCAGCTACAAGTATTCAGAATAAATAATACATACATTCAGCTACAAGTATTCAGAATAAATAATATATACATTCAGCTGCAAGTATTCAGAATAAATAATATATGCATTCAGCTACAACTATTCAGAATAAATAATGTATGCATTCAGCTACAAGTATTCAGAATAAATAATGTATGCATTCAGCTACAAGTATTCAGAAGAAATAATATATGCATTCAGCTACAAGTATTCAGAATAAATAATGTATGCATTCAGCTACAAGTATTCAGAATAAATAATGTATGCATTCAGCTACAAGTATTCAGAATAAATAATACATACATTCAGCTACAAGTTTCAGAGTAAATAATATATACATTCAGCTACAAGTATTCAGAATAAATAATGTATGCATTCAGCTACAAGTATTCAGAATAAATAATATATGCATTCAGCTACAAGTATTCAGAATAAATAATATATACATTCAGCTACAAGTATTCAGAAGAAATAATATATGCATTCAGCTACAAGTATTCAGAATAAATAATATATGCATTCAGCTACAAGTATTCAGAATAAATAATATATGCATTCAGCTACAAGTATTCAGAATAAATAATATATACATTCAGCTACAAGTATTCAGAAGAAATAATATATGCATTCAGCTACAAGTATTCAGAATAAATAATATATGCATTCAGCTACAAGTATTCAGAATAAATAAAATATACATTCAGCTACAAGTATTCAGAATAAATAATATATACATTCAGCTACAAGTATTCAGAAGAAATAATACATACATTCAGCTACAAGTTTCAGAGTAAATAATATATACATTCAGCTACAAGTATTCAAAATAAATAATGTATGCATTCAGCTACAAGTATTCAGAATAAATAATATATGCATTCAGCTACAAGTATTCAGAATAAATAATATATACATTCAGCTACAAGTATTCAGAAGAAATAATATATGCATTCAGCTACAAGTATTCAGAATAAATAATATATGCATTCAGCTACAAGTATTCAGAATAAATAATATATGCATTCAGCTACAAGTATTCAGAATAAATAATATATACATTCAGCTACAAGTATTCAGAAGAAATAATATATGCATTCAGCTACAAGTATTCAGAATAAATAATATATGCATTCAGCTACAAGTATTCAGAATAAATAAAATATACATTCAGCTACAAGTATTCAGAATAAATAATATATACATTCAGCTACAAGTATTCGGAGTAAATAATATATACATTCAGCTACAAGTACTGAGAATAAATAATATATACATTCAGCTACAAGTATTCAGAATACATAATATATACATTCAGCTACAAGTACTCAGAATAAATAGTATATACATTCAGCTACAAGTACTCAGAATAAATAATATATACATTCAGCTACAAGTACTCAGAATAAATAATATATACGTTCAGCTACAAGTATTCAGAATAAATAATGTATGCATTCAGCTACAAGTATTCAGAATAAATACACTTGTAGCTGAATGCATACATTATTTATTCTGAATACTTGTAGCTGAATGTATATATTATTTATTCTGAGTACTTGTAGCTGAATGCATACATCATTTATTCTGAGTACTGGTAGCTGAATGTATATATTATTTACTCCGAATACTTGTAGCTGAATGTATATTTTATTTCTTCTGAATACTTGAAGCGAAGAAATAATATATACATTCAGCTACAAGTACTCAGAATAAATAGTATATACATTCAGCTACAAGTACTCAGAACACAAGTATTCAGAATAAATAATGTATGCATTCAGCTACAAGTATTCAGAATAAATAATATATACATTCAGCTACTAAATTTCCGTCGTGAGTCCAGTCTGTCAGGAATGTCTTTCTTCTATGATATTCATCGATCATTAAAGATTCACGTTCGTCGATGGATAGATTTTCATTAACATACTTGAGATAATCTTTTGGAGATTTCTGTTCAAGCTCTTTTTGTATACTCAGTGATATAAGTGAATTGTAATTATCTGGGTACTGAGGAATCGTCATCCTAGAATGATGAAATCAAATTGTAAAATATCTTCTCTGAAGTATATATGCATAGTCAATTTACATTCTAACTACGTCATTCAGTTTTTTTATCTTACACTCAATAGAAAGTTCAGATTATTTAATGAATGTGTTTTCTGCTTCACTACTCCTCATTGAGATTTCCATACACAGTGAGATACAAAACCTACACTTCAACAAATTCACTTCACTTCAAAATCAGTCAAAATTGAAAGGGGGATTGAAAACTTGTATAATATTTGATGCAACATCATGATATCGTTCCGAAGAATCCTTAGTTGATGTCGTAAACATTTTCTGAATATTTATTCGTTTGGGGATGAATGTATTTTGACATATCTTTTGAGGATTGAACTCTTCTTAAATAAAGTTGAACAAACTAAGCAGATATATTTATCAGTTGAAACGAATGATACAATTCTTTGTGAAAACTTGAACAGCTGTGAGGCAGAATTCCAGATGTAAAAGTTAAAAACTCATTTTACTATTCTCTCTACTATTATTCAATTATTAAAACTTTCCACCAATTAATTCTAAAACAACTTACCCCGTCTGATTTGCTCCACTCTCCTTCTGAATGGGTAGTTTTCGGATAGATTTCCTCTCTATATTCAAAGTTCAGAGAGATATAATCCAAACTTCTGAGAGAAGATTATATGTAGATATCCAAAATTTGAGATATATAATCCTGTCAGTCATAGAAATATTTCGAAGATCTGAGAATATCGATTTAATTAGATGAAGTGTTCCAAATTGTATCTTCTATATATGAAATAATTTTATAACTTCAACTTCTGTTTCATGTATATTAACTACAAGGAAAAAAATTATCAACATTGATGAGTCCATCAAGCTTGGCTGTATTTATACTAGTCAAGTTCAAGGAGGTGGAATCTTCACAAAAGCTATAAATTACTTCTAATCCAACTTGTCTCACTCAATTTTCGCGAAATTGAATTTCGCGAAAGTGAATTTCGCGAAATTGGATTTCGTGAAATTACACATTATATACATGTATATATATTATATAGGCAACTTTCGCGAACTTGAAGTTCGCGAAAGTGAATTTCGCAAAATTGGATTTCGCGAAAATACACATTATATATATATTATATAGTCAACTTTCGCAAAATTGAATTTCCCGAAAGTGAATTTCGTGAAATTGGATTTCGCGAAATTACACATTATATATATTATATACTCAACTTTCGCGAAATCGAATTTCGCGAAAGTGAATTTCGCGAAATTGGATTTCGCGAAATTACATATTATATATATTACATAGTCAACTTTCACGAACTTGAATTTCGCGAAAGTGAATTTCGCGAAATTGGATTTCGCGAAATTACACATATATATTATATAGTCAACTTTCGCGAAATTGAATTTCGCGAAAGTGAATTTCGCGAAAACTGTTTAGCTGATTTTACAATTTCGTGAACATAAATTACACAAATTTAATGAACCATAACATTGCTTCTACTTACTATATAAGCAACGAGAAAGAATAAGTTTTTCATCTCATCTTATTTATAATAGTTTACAATGTGTGCTCGAGACAAAAACGTGGATAGACTCCTAACTCAGACAAAATGCATCGACACGTGTGTTGAGATATGGGGCTACTGCCCTTGGGGTAGAGAGGTAGATCCTGAAAAACAGAAGGCTTTTCGAAACAAGATCAAGCTTCAAAAGAAAGTAAGTATTACATTATAATATTTTACTAAATTATATTTTTGATTAAAGGAAACTTGAGAATATAAACTACATATTAAATATATTTCGAATTATAGGGTTTGCTTAAATGAAACAATTAAATTATACAAAGTAATTTGGAAATTATTGTAGAAATCATTGGTCATGCAGCGACAAAGAGAAGAATTATTTTGTAACTTCGATGTTACATTGACTTTAAAAGTAAGTATTACATTATATTTATTTCGTCTAATATCGTTGTATAATGATAAAACATGTAACTAAAGATCAAATACATTCAACAAAATTCACTCCAATTGGTATGTAGGAATGTTAAAATGAGTAACAGTCTGTGAAAACAGTAATTAATATTTGTATAACTTCACTTTAAAACAAAAGGTGTTGGAATTGAAATTCAAAGTAAGACCTGACTGTGTTTTAATTTGTCTGCGTATTCTACTCTGACTATAATCATTGCAATTGTAGGATCCTGGGTATCAGCGAACTAAATATAGACCTTTTCGGAGAAGGGTTTATAAATTTGAATCTTCAGTAAGTAGCACATTATATTTATTTCTTTGTTTTAACTGAATATCCTCCTCTGTCTGTGTGTCCTAGTCTGACTATGTGATGTAACATATTTGTTTTTCTTATTGTCTGTATGTCCTACTCTAGCTGATTGCATATCCTATTCTGTCTGCATTACATCTTGCATATCATTCTATGATTCGATGACTAATGCAATTGAAATTTACAATTTAAGTTGGAGTCCATTGTGAATGTAGAGTCTACTATCTCAACAAGGTTATAGTAAACCATCCTGACTGTAATCATTGCAATTGCAGGCTCCCGTATCTCAACAGGAAGATTCCATTCAGAAAAAGGATGGATCTTCTTCTTCAGTAAGTATTACATTATATTTGTTTTTTAGTTTGAATGAATGATCTAATCTGTCTGTATGACTTACTTTTACTATATCTCACTAAAAATAATGTATGTTTTGATTGTAGACAGTTCATTCTCTTTCGTCAATGAAAGAAGAAGAAAATTGGGGTTGAATGATATTCAATATTCAATAGTCTTTTTTATATTATGTTTTAGCATTTTTATATACAAAACTTTTATTCAATAACATATCCATTGATAGTAAGTTTAAATTCCTATGATATATCATCAAATAAACTATATAAAATTTAATCATAATAACATTTCCTTAACTAATTACTGTCTTGATATACAGAGTTTATAATCTTTGTTTAATTTCTCTCTGAATTCCTTCAGATTGCACGCTCCGTCAATCGTGAAAAGTTTTAATCCTGATGAAGACTTAGAGTTCATGTAAATCTCACTTCGATCCAATATCATGAGAGCTGGTGTCAACCATTGAAATGATGAGGGAATGTTATACTTTTGAGGTTCGATGATCGAACATAATGCCACACGCTCTCCCTTACGTTCAACGAAGAATTGCAACGCAATCTCACAATTGTCATTTTCTTCAGACTTATTTGCTTGTATTACTTCTAACGAAGCTGAAATATCCAAAACTTTTAGATCAATCCATTTCCATGGTTCTTGCATTTCCTCGGATTTAAAAACTGTTGCAATAGGTGACGTAATTTTCTCATCTCCTTCCATATAATTTTCCTTGAATTCGAATAACCGCTTTACTACCGAACTTTTTCTTGATGATCTTCGTAATGACGTAGTTCTGTTCAATCTAGACTTGGTTGGTCTTCTACACTGTCTTTGTTTCATATTCAATTGGGGAGTTCTTTCAGAAATATTGTCGATATTCATACTATTGGAAGTTGACTCCTCAGAAGCTCCAGTAACAATCAACACTAACTAATAATACTTCATCAATTTATACATTATCTTTAAAAAAGTAGTGGATCCATAACAGTGATGGATAATTTCAGAATTTATGAAGACGTTGCCTTCGAGATATGCCCTTTCGTTGAAAGAGAATTATCCGGGTATCATTATATACAAGGGGCTAGTAACATCTCACAATACTCGCGAATACTACAATGTAGTAGTCATGGGACATGAAGAAGCAAGCAGATTTTACGAGAGTTTGGCACAATGCAAAAAGGATCCTGCTATCATAACTATTTCCGATGACGATGAGTAATTGATGAACAACTCGATACAAACTTCGTTTTAAAAATTGTACATGAACATTTTCTTATATATATTCAATGTTTCATTTATACTATATTATCCCGCGAGATCCACTCCGGAAAACCAACCAGCCCTCGATGTCCCAGATATTCACCCCCCCACTAATCCACCGATAATCCGCGACGATTCGGCCGACTAATCCGCAACGATTCCCCCGACTAATCCCGCGATAATCCACGTTTAATCGGATGACTCATCCCCCACTAATCTGATGACTCATCCACAGATAATCCGCCAATTACGCCGGGAGCGGATCCATACCCCCTCGAATTCAACCCCCTACTCTACACCACAATTTCCCCCCAAACCCCAACATCTCATTCAACTCCACGCAATTCAATCTACACCCCTAGCCAATTTAATTCGCAACCCCCTTTTTCTATCCCCCCGCTGGATCCGTCACTTTTTTGTGTAGATCTGCTCTCTACATACTACTATCGTGTTAACTGGATCAATGTCTGTAGTTGTTCCAGGCATGTCATTTGTCGATGTGACTAAGTATATATCAGTTGTAGAGGTCATTGGGTGGAAATCATTTGCATCCCTAGATACGTGGATGTCTTGTGTAGTGCCGTTTAATGATGTGGCAATTGTAGTACACTCCTAATAAGGTGTCTCACCAAGCAATGATGGTGTAATGGCATATTTGCTATTTTGGCATGATCTGTTTGGTTGTTGGGATTTGTGGTACTGATTTTTAGCCAAGAGTCCAGTCGGTCCTTGAAAGTATCAGCAATTTTAAACGGTTTACCATATCGTTTGTCCAGTATTTTTTGGTCTCCACTTATGCTTCAGCAGTATTAAACATTATACATGTATATCCCTGTACACATTTCAGTGTCTTACCGCTGACATAGGTTTGCAGATAAGAGAAATTCTGCATCAGGGAAAGGTCCTTTTCTTCAATGGGCAAATCAAAGGCGAATTTCCACTGAGGGTACTCAAGGAGGTTGCCAGACAAAATGATTGGCTTTGCTGGAGGGTAGACTGTTTATATCTACAGACCTTTTGACTGTCGACAGAACACTATCGAAGTTAGAATCGGCTTGCATACTTGTTTGTTGTAGATCAATTAAGCGATGTTGCTCAGGAGGTATACTTAGCCAATGTTGTACTGTGCGAATTTCTTTTTTCAGACGCAGAACTTTTAGCTGACGGTCGAAAGAGCTCAACTCATCAGATTCAGATGACACAGCTAAAGCCTATGTACTGAGTAAACTGGAAGAAACGATAGATGAGCTAGTGTAGTGTATGTTAGGCTGTAAGGGATTGGTGTTACTACTCACATGATATGGGTAAGTATCAGGTTGTCCAGTATAAAGGTAGTATAGGTTGGACATTGGAATATAAGTGTGTTCTGGTGTTCTCAATGATGAATCACAAGCTCCTACACCTGACATTGCTTGCTGGTCTAAACCCAATCGGCTGCTTCTTGTTTGATTTACAGACCTTTGCTCAAACAGTTGTGAATATGTCCGTTTCTAGTTTCTTGCAGCAGAACTTGCATGTGGCAAGTGAAAGCGAGGTTGACTGGCTGCTTGGGTCATCAAATCTATTTGAAGGTGACTCGATACTCTGTTCCTTCCAGTTGTCTGCAACTGATGGCATCGAAGAGGCATCGAAGAGGCATCGAAGATGAGTGCAACTGGCCTACTCTGGATGACACTGGAGTTACGCTAAACTGATTGTTTGCCAGAGACAAGGCTGCTTGTGACTGGCAAACGGTTGAAGACATTAGGGATGCATGAGGGTGGATGAACACTGAAAATTGCTTAGCTGGCTAATCGGATCTCGGAGACACTGAGGCAGTGTTTCCTGTTGTGCTTAAAGTTAGACTATCCTAGAAAGGGTCCACCTGAAAAAAAACACAGGTTTGCTGACTTGAGCGCCGGTCTGAGTTGTTTGTTGATTGTCATAGCTTGTGGCCTCATGTCAACTTGTCATTACATGGTGAGAAGATAACTCCTGGGCAGCTTAGTTCATTGTAAAATAGCTTCTGTCTTGACCACTCATAGGTTAATATGGTGAATGTGATTGAGGTAGAGGAGCAAATTCTTGAGCTTAGAAATTCTGGGGATGCTTTACTAATGTTTTCTTCTCGCCTTTAGAGTTCAATAGTTCAATCGGTTTTGTTGAAGATCAGCTTTAAAATTCACCACACTCCAGTTTGGAATACTGTCTATAAAGAATTTTTCCATCGTTATGAACTAGGGAGGGACGATGAATACTGATATGCTAATATCGCATCTTTGGGAGTTGTCTTCTCGATATATTTAGTTACCGATAGCTCCCAGATATTGGTGATGCAATCAACTACTTATCGAAATAAAATAACTATCGATCTATTGGTCAAATAAAACCTTGAGAAGACAGAAAAGAATTTAAAAAATCTCAATAATTATTAAGGAAACCAGGATTGTCATGGCATAAGATCTTCTGAAATGATAAGATCGTGTGTGTGCAAAATAGTCATCAAAGATTCAGTTGGGTGCTTAGGCTTCAGTTAGCATATATTAAGATAAAGAAAATACCTTTGATTCAGCAGCAAAATCACAGACACAACAATCGTGATATAAATAATATATAAATCCATGAATAAAAATGATGAACTGCAGAAAAGAAAAATCTGCAGCAAAAAAATTGACAAACAATACATTGAGAAGTGAATTATCGATAAAAAAAAGAAACTACCGGTAAGATCGATAACATGCAGTTTCACTTCGATTTATATGATCGAGAAGACAACTAGCGAATATCGCCATTGTTTATCGTTATCTTGTCTATCCTTATTGTGAACTGAGCTAGTTTACCTGATTTGGGTACATTATTTGTTCTGTGTACTTGAGTTAGCTACGCGAGAAGGAATGGCATTCTCTTGTTTAGCCGAGGGGAGTTTAGCATGTACTCAGTTGCCGCAACACCAATAGGCGAGGCTGTTCAGCATCAGATAATGTTTAGGTGACTGGTCTGGTATGCCCTCCAAGCACGCAATGTTGTCAATAGTCTTGCTCTTCACAGAGTTTCATAAGTAGAGTTTTACTGTTACTGTTTTGCTCTACTGTTTACTGCTTACTGATCATGCATTACTCACATGAAACGTATTTTACTTCTAGTTATTTGTTCATACAGACGAGCAAAATTCTTGATACCAACGTCATAGTATGAGCGAGGACGAGTGCTTCTTCGATCAAGTTTGCCTTCGTCCTGTTTACAACGGTACTAAGGTGGGCTGTTATATGGCCTGGCAAAGATTAATCCTTTTGCTTGTGTTGTAAACCAAGAGGTGCTTAACAGATAACGAGAGACTTACGCACAGCAAGCTTACATAGCGGATTAAGGAAAGCCTGCGCATAGCTGAAGGATAATTACTGACGACCTTCATTACACCCCTTCCGAAAACCTCTTAGTTTGCGAACCTCTTGTGAACTTAACCTCTTCAGTTTATTTTTGGGCGTTTGCAAAGTCACATGACCCGCATAGCCATCACTGTTTGTTTGTGCTTCAGTTATTCTTGAGTTGCCAGTTACATCTAGGTAGTGCATCGTCCATAAGCATCACCACATCTCCAGCTAAAGATTCTAAACTCTAATTTCCACCTAGACCAGAATTGCTTAACAGATAACAAGGATAATTACTGACGACCTCCATTACAGTGTGAATTGGAAATTATTATGAGACTTGGTTATTAATGTTATTATTGATTATTGAATATTTGTGGATATTGTTAGTGAATATTGATGTTTACGCAATACCAACTAACCTTAAAAAATAACCATTATCCGACACAATGAGTTGTCTTCTCTTTTCCTCATGTTGATTAATAACTCCTAATATTGACTATAAAGCTTCACATCTGTTTAGTACTACACAGTATCAACTAATTTAATCATCTACCATATACAAATGATATTGTTTAGACTCAGTTAGGTGAGAGATTATAACTGGAATGTAAATTTGTATAACTATACTCTAGCATGAGTTCGTTAAAGCACAGAAGACTGACAAAAATGTGGAACTTCATGACAGAGAGACCCAATTCTATAGTCTAAACTTAATAAAGTTGTTCACAGTCTAAGCTTGTCTCTAAGAGAATATAATATTTGAGAATCACAACATAGTAGAACTGACACTTCATGTATTGTTCAAGTCTTCCAAATCACCAGAGCTAGGTGATATTTGATTCAAGTCTCAGCTTGTAATCATATATATGTATAATTAAATTCAATTTTGCACTATGTACACATACTTATTTGGAAAATCACATACTGAGCAAGTTTTAGCAATTTTTTCAGTAGCCCCACACAATGTGTATACGGAGGGAGGCACTTCTATAACTGATTCTGGCATAAGTTCATGCATGAAATGGTTAGTATTGTACAGATTTGTTAAAATTCTCTAGTCACACCTCATTTAATATTAAACTTGTAAGTTCCTCAACTTGCTAGGATTTATCTCATGTCACTGAGTGACTTACAGTCTTACTTACAATAGAATCTCTATCACTTAAGGATGGACTAACATAAGAATAAGTTACTAGATGTCTAATACTAGGTGTCTATTACTAGATGTGTATTACTAGATGTCTAATACTAGATGTTTAATACTAGATGTCTAATACTAGATGTCTAATACTAGATATCTAATATTAGATGTCTATTACTAGATGTCTAATACTAGATGTCTAGTACTAGATGTTTAATACTAGATGTCTAATACTAGATGTCTACTACTAGAGGTCTAATACTAGATGTCTATTACTAGATGTCTAATACTAGATATCTTAATACTAGATGTCTATTTCAGTCAGCTTCCTCAAATTACATTTAAATTGGGAAAAATGTGAGTGCTCTGTGGCTCTTGTTATATGTTATGAATAACATGTCTAGCTTCTTGTAGATGGTGGAAATAGAGGTAAATGTGATATTATTCTTATATCATGCTATAGATATGATTAGTAATTCATCTCCAGCAGGATTTTACAGAAGTTGCAATTGCAGAGATAAATACTCGCAGGTCAAATGAAAATTTGATAGATTTGGATAATGACGAGATTTGATTTTTATTAGTACACAGTAGGATGATTTAGTCTCCTGCATGTGTTTGACTTGTGGTAGCCTGTCTTGACAAGCTGTTGTTTTTGCGTAGTTGTCCCCCCGTCGAGCTGCGAGCAACAACAGCTTAATTGTCACAAGACGTACTGCACCTGATGCATCAGCTGCACTTATAAGGAGTTGTTCTCTTTCGTCTACGCGGCTCGGCTGCGATGTTATTCCGGTCGCTCCATTGGTAATCATAACGGATTTCACGCAAAAATTTATGCAGAAAAATTAAGATAAGAACGTTTAACTGGCGATCCCTCTCTGCAGTAAATTTTATTAGAATTTAAGAACTTAGGCAACAACAGCGACTAAACATGTCGTTATTTGTGCGCTCAGTCAGTTTTATTTCTATTTTTGTATCAGTCAGTTTTATTTGTTCTTATGGATTTTATTTTGAGTTTATTTTATTCTTAAGTTCTATTAAAGTTTATCACAGAAACTGGTCTATGGTTAAACGTAGTAATCTTGTTTTTTTCTACATAAATTTTTGCGTGAAATCCGTTATGATTACCAATGGAGCGACCGACATAACATCGCGGCCGAGTTGCGTAGACGGAAGAGAACAACTCCCTATATGTGCAGCTGATGCATCAGGTGCAGTACGTCTTGTGACAAGCTGTTGTTGCTCGCCGCTCGACGGGGGGACAACTACGCAAAAACAACAGCTTGTCAAGACAGGCTAGACTTGTGGTAGCTAACATACCTTGTTGCTATAGAGTACAAACAGGTGGATTTATGCCTCTTGTGTAAACCCATACACACCAAGACTTCACTTATTGAACAATATCCAGGGTGCAACATCATAATTTGACTTATTTTGGTCTCAGCTTGTAGTGTGCTGTATAAGAGAGAAGAAAATGGCTGACAGAGACTTGATTGGGGACAGTCGATGTGGGTATTGTTATCAGGAGTTCAGTTTAATTAGAGATCCTAAAGAGCTGCCGTGTCATCATGCCTTTGTCTGGAATGTCTAAAGAAAGATTACAAAGATCAGAAAGTTGTGAGTTGTCCGCTCTGTAACAATAAGTATGAATCTGTGGAAGAAATAGACAAGCTGCCAACAGTAAAACTGACTGTAGAAAAAGAAGATAACCCTAACGCTACAGAAACTGCACTGAAATGTGATTGTGATGTCTGTGACAGCCAGCTAGCTGTCTGCTATTGCTTACAGTGCTGCCGCAAGATTTGTGCTGTGCACCGAGAAAACCATACCTCCATGTTTAAGAAAAGTCATTCAGTTGTTGGAATATCAGATTATGAAGTACCAATCAAAAGAAGCAAGAGAGTCGTATGTGAAAACCATGATGAGGAGCTATCAAAGGGTTGTGATGACTGTGGCAGACTAGCTTGTAATAAATGTGAGATAACCCCAGTAGCATGCACGAGTAAAGAAAAGGAACATACCTTCATACTGCTCAGTTAGCTTAAAGAGAAGATAACTACTGAGTTTGATGAACTATTACAGTTAGTCAATGATAAACTCACAGAGATTTGTCTAGTAGACAAGCAGATCTGGCGCATGTTGGATAAAGAAGAAGCTAAATGTAAGGAAAAGACAGAGTTAATTGAAAGAGTCTGTGAAGAGCAGATTAAGTGAATCAGAGAGGAAAGTGAAAACTTGAAGGATCGTATCCAAAAGAGACTGACCAATCAAGTAGGAATGTACAGCTCTGAACTCGTTGCTAGGAAACAGCAGCTAGAAGAATTCCACACCAAAGTACACAGGCACCAGCAAGACAGCCATGTGACTAAGTTGGTCAAACAGAGAGAAGAATTAAAGGCTTGTTTAAAAAGACAATTGGGTACTTCGGTTTCTGATGACTTCATTGCATATTCTGATGGAGAAAATCAAATCAGCGTTTTCAGCATTCTGTGCCGGCAAAGTTCAGATGTGGATGTAGAAGTTACACCTAAAAGCTTATGTTTCCTACCGAATGGTGACCTACTGGTAACAGGTTGGCTGGAAGATTCAAATCAGATTGCAGTGCTTACAAGGTACCAAGTAGAAGATGGAAAGCTCACCACTGTCTGGACATGTGAAGGTTTGCAAGATGCTTATGGAGTTTGTGAGAGTGAAGGACTTATATATGTTTCTACATGGAATAGCAAGTCTATTTACATTGTTTCTCTTCAAGGGCAAGTGTTACATAAACTAGTGAACGAACAACTCCCACAGCAAGCAGGACAGATAAGTGTTAAGGGTGATGAGTTGGTTGTTCGGGGGTATAGCAAGAGCCAGTGTGTGTATATTGTGGTGGATTTTACTGTGCCACTTTCACGGTTTCCCACAAGCCGAGTAATCACGAAGACCGAGTTGTTATCTGAGCATACAACGTATATTTACATAATAAATATAGTTATATTAATATAACAACGTCATGCATACATAAATATTACACAGTATAAGGATAGAGTGTCTCTCGTATGCAGGGAGCTGCGCTGCACTGACTGCCTCTCGATCGCGTCTGTTCTTTTATCTGCTTCGTTCTTGCTGGCTCCCCCCACTTGTGGTTTCGCTCCCCGCCGTATGTTTGGTGGCTACGTGACTCGCGTCACTCTGCCTTATCGCCAGCCCAGCCTTTGGGCGAGATGGGGAGGCCTGGCCCAGCCTGTCACTTGGCTGTCACGCTGGCACTGGCTCTGCTCGCGATACGTTTCCCTCACACTCTCCCCCAGGACTGGCCATGGGGGCCATCCAACCGACGCCGAAGGGAGAGAACATTTGGGCCCAGAGCCAGTGCTGTCAAGACTCTTCTTCTCACTGGGAGATCGTGTCCTCTAGAAACAGGGCATCCTTGCATCGAGGTCGGGCACCCCTAACGAGTCCTCGAGCCCGGATGGCCATCAGATGCCAACGGCGACCATCCTCTTGTAACCGGTCGCAGTGGCCCTCTCACAGTCGCTAGAGCTCCTCCTTTCCGAACCGCTCTCCAAACTGGTTCCGAAGTCGGTCTGCTCTGGTGGGTAGGGTTGGCACTGGTGGAGAGTTCTCCTTTTCCTTATAGAGGCGGGAAGGCCGTCTGTCTGTGGATCCAACCTTCTCTTCCCTAGGTGCGGGCCGCTTTCGTCCTGGCTTCTCTAGTCGTGGCTCCTCCCAAAGGTGGTTGTTTTCTCCCTGAATGGTTCAGACCCTGGCCGGTCTCTCGGGTGGGGTGAGTGTGGGCCAACACTCCCCCCCACCCGAGAAGTTCAGGTCTGTCGCCTGAACTTCAGGCGGTCTGAAGTTCAAGCGACAGGTCTGTCGCCTGAACAGACCTGTCGCCTGCTGGTCTGTCGCCAGCTGGGCAGATCTGTCGCCTGCTGGTATTTGCCGGGTGGTGGAGACTTTGGGGCCTTGGTGCAGGCAGTAGTTGGCTTTACTGCTGCGGCCCCTTCCTGTTTTCCGGAACAGCAGGTCTACCCCGAGGGCACCCCTTTCCGACGTGCCCTATTTTCCCACACCCCCAATATTGCAGGGGTCGCTTTATAGGAACATCTCCACTGGGTGTGTGTTCCTCCGTAATCTTCTGTACTTGCCAGGTGAGGGGTTGGACCATAGATATATATACCTAGATTGGCCAATAGGGAAAAAGCCTGTCAGACCTAAATAGCATGACGCAACATCACTGTATTGTACCTCACGCTTGACTGCACTGCTGTTTACAATGAATCCAATGGGAAGAAGGTAACAAAATTACATTTCTTTTCACATAAAAACCTTCTTGTATACATAATCCAGTAAACTAAAGCAATTCTGTGATAATATCTGATAACCACCATAGATTAAAACTATAAAAGCTATGAATTGTTGCACACAAATCATGAGCCATCATGGCTTTATTTGCAACCCTCTCTTATCCCCATTCTCTCTTTTCCCCTTCTCCAAAGAATAAGTTAGAAGGGGAAAAGAGAGAAGGGGAATGGAGAGGGGAGGGGAAATAGCCCACCCACTCAAAGAGCTAGACTTTGGCTAGGTAAATAGACTAATATGCTGAACTAAACATGACTAAATATGATGAGTATGCAAGTATGTCTGAAGTCAAAAATGAGACAGAATGATTATTTTACAGCTGGCTAGGTCACCAAAGCTGAAGTGTAATGATTGTATCACTAGCATCGTGGATGTTACCAACGTTGATGTAAACCAAGCAACGAATTCCCTAATTACAGTTAAAAATCAGGGTGGCTTGACTTTGTCTTCGCCTGTGGTGATTGAGGTTTGCAACCACAGCAAGAAAGCGACAAGAGTGTTGCTTAGTAGTGCTGGATTGGCGAAAAACTTTGCCAGGCTAGCACTAATTGCCACCACTAAGAAGCCAGTCACGAAAGGACAATACCAAGTTATTTTTACAATATGCATAAGCAAGTTAAAGGTTGACTTGCAACAAAATTCACATTGCAGTTATTTGGTATCACAAGATTCACCATGCCTTACTCTGTTGTGTTGTAGGTGTGAAATATATGAGAAGGTGATTACAAGCTCTTAAAAGCTAAAAACTTATACAGTCATACTTCAACTTACGAGCTTAATGCGTTCCGAGACTGAGCTCGTATGTTAATATACTCGCATGTTGGTGCAATTTATTTATATATCGAACAATTAAATATATATTGCTTGGTTTCCATACTCTAAAAATGCAAATAAAACACTCAAAACAAGATATTGTAACAGAAAGAAGATGTTGGTTATTGTCATAATTTACCACATGCTTTCAAAAAGCAACAATCAAAAAATAACACAAGGAAATGTGATTATTTAAAATGTAAAATTAAATACATACAATAGCAGCTAATGCTAGCATTTGCGAGAGAGGGAGATATAAGTTATCCTTCATTACAACAGTTGTCTTTGATAAATTTGAATTTTATCAATGTCTTAAAAGACAAACTCTAATGTTGGTATGGTATTGGCCTTCAATCTAGCTTTTTTCCCCATACCAGGTGATACTTGGTAGCTGTCACTAGTGAAGTGGTCTGAACAAAGTACAGAAGATTTGCTTGGGGTCCACTGTTCTCGTCTCACTGCTCTAATCCAGGCATCCTTGCGATCAGCAGCAGTAGGAAAACTTAACAAGTAATAAAAGATACATACAATTAGTGGTGTTTTTTGCTCATTGGATTATTGACTTTTTGCCTTTGAGAAGTGTAGCATTAACCTTGTCAAATAATGGAAACTTTTAAGCCTGATTATAGCCAAAGATAACCATGCTCCAAGCCATGCTCATGTAGTATGTTCATGAATTCTCCCAACGATTAGCAGGGTGAATGTTTGTTATATTGTCCTACCTGTGGAAGCTTTTCTCTGGGCATTTTCTTGGATAATTGGAACATCCAAAAGCAACGCAGCAATTCTCACTAGTCTTCTCAGATAACTGTGAGCTTGATGAATAATGGTGAGATCGCTGCCAAAATAGCAATGAATATGAATTCCATTCTGACTTAGTGATTTATAGCAAGATGGTTTCCAAATTAATGACTCAAGCATCACAAAGTAGCAGTATTACACAAGCAGCTCCTTGGGCAAAGTTAAGGAAACCTTCCAAGAGAGAGTCAATCAGTTAATGAATCAAACAAGTTGAAGTTGATAGTAACTTGACAAACAATGATGTCTGCTGATTTGATTGTCTTCAATAATTTTTTCAATGTGTCAAATATGGGGAAAATATGTCCACTATTGGTATGAAAACTGTTCTAGGTTTTACTATAGAGCCTTACAGCTGATATTTAGGAGTTCCAAGCCTATCTTTGATATTAAAAGTAGTAAAAAACTCACCTTAGTAACAGCTGACACACTCTTCTCAGCTTCAGCCATTGTAAACTAATGATGAATCTTGCGGTCAGTCAAGCGTAAGGTACAATATGAGTACGTTGCGTCATGGCATTTAAGTCTGACAAGGCCACCAATGGGACTAGCTATTATTGGCCAATCTAGGTATATATATCTATGGGTTGGACCAATTGAGTGAGTTGGTCTAGCGTGGCATCCTGGACCACTGCGGCCTGGTCTTCGGCGGGCTCCTCGATGCTTCGCACCTCTGACTGGTTTCTCCTTTCTGGCCGTATCTGCAAAAATTTCATGCTGGCTTGCACAGCATCTGTTAAGGTCACTGTGGGCACAGCCAGCAGATGCCGCTGCAGATTGGTGTCATTAAACGAGTTGCAAAATAATTATTTTGCCATATCAGCCTGGTAAGGTACCGGCAAGTCCCCGTAGGCCACCTTAACTAGGCGTTCTTCTTGACAGGCATGCTCCTGTAGCGAGGCAGTCGCCGTCTTCCGAAGGCTGTTTAGCCGAGGCCTTGCCTGTCGAGGGGAAAGACCGAACCGAGCCCGGAGCATCTCAGAGATGGCTCCCACCTCGCCTGCCTCTCCGCAGTTCTCGGCATCCTCTCGGAGTGCCTCTCTCAAATGCAACAGGCTGGCTCCATTCGCCCATCGGTTGGCCTCCGCCACCTCTCGGAACCGGTGGATGAAATACTCCAAGTCGCCGGTCCCGTTGTACTGAGGGGTCTTGAACTGTGGCCACGAACCTCAGTTCGTTGGGCCATTGCCAGGCGCTCCAGTACATTGGCCAATCGGTCGGTGCCGCGCTCCGTGCTCCGCGCTCTCCTTTGCATCTTGTTCGAGAATATGCCTGTTTACTGGGGGGTCGACTGCGTGCCTCAGCACGATCTGCCAGTAGCAGGGAATAACGTTTCGTTGTTCTTTCCTAGCCGAGAGTATGCCTGTTATTGGGAATCGACTGCGTGCATCAGCACGGTCGGCCAATAGCAGTTAATAACGTCTCGGTAATTTCTTCTTATTCCGAGGCCTTCACCAATCCGGTGTGTTTGAGCGATGCTACAACAAAGTCGGCAGCCGGATCCAGTGTGCTTTTTCCGTCCGAGTGCTAGCTAACCCTGGTGTGCTCGATCGATGCTTATAAGCAAGGTCGGCAGTCGTGATCAGGTTTGCTCCTCGTAGTGCTTATTCGGTTGTTGTGAATTCGGGCTAAGTATCCTACTGCTGCCACCAGTGTGGTGGATTTTACCGTGCCACTTTCATGGTTTCCCCGCAAGCCGAGTAATTATGAAGACCGAGTTGTTATCTGAGCATACAATGTATATTTACATAATAAATATAGTTGTTTTAATATAACAACGTCATGCATACATAAATATTACACAGTATAAGGATAAAGTGTCTCTCATATGCAGGGAGCTGCGCTGCTCTGCTTGCCTCTCGATCGCGTCTGTTCTTTTATTCGCTTCGTTCTTGTTGGCTCCGCCCACTTGTCGTTTCGCTTCCCGCCGTATGTTTGGCGGCTACGTGACCCGCGTCACTCTGCCTTATCGCCGGCCCAGCCTCCGGGCGAAAGGGGGTTGTCTGGCCGGGCCTGTCACTCGGCCGTCACGCTGGCTTCCGGCTCTGCTCGCGATGCGTTTCCCTCACAATATTTTAAAATAAACTTTTGATTGCTGAAGCAGCATTCCTGCTACAATAGGGTTGACAAAAAACCACAGGCTATTTTGTGCCCTCATCTTCTCATAGCATTTTGAGAAGCTTTTTAATGGTTACATTTGTTTAACAAAGGGCTACCACTTTATAATTTGTACGTGTCATTCTGAGTATTTTTAGCATTTGAAGTTATATATGCAGAACATATGGTACAATATATATATGTTATATAAACATCATATGCATATTCCACACATTAATATTATATCTGTTATCAACATGTATTATTTGTACTAAATCATTCACACTGTAAAACTTGAATAAAATTCTAATCAGCAACACTTTACAGGAGTTAACATTGTTAAACAAGAAAGCAGCCAAAGGGAAACAGTAGCGGTTGAAATATGACACAATTAGGTAGTAAATGTAGGTAGTACTATTATTACTCTTGCTGTTAGTGGCTGGATAAAAGTAGGTAGTACATGTAGGTAGTACTATTAGTACTTCTACTGTTAGTGGCTGGACACAAGTAGGTAGTACATGTAGGTAGTACTATTAGTACTCCTACTGTTAGTGACTGGACACAAGTAGGTAGTACATGTAAGTAGTACTATTAGTACTCCTACTGTTAGTGACTCCTACTGTTAGTGACTGGACACAAGTAGATAGTACACGTAAGTAGTACTATTAGTACACCTGCTGTTAGTGACTGGACACAAGTAGGTGGTACATGTAGTTAGTACTATTAGTCCTCCTGCTGTTATTGGCTAGACAAAAGTAAATAGTACATTTAAGTAGTACTATTAGTACTCCTGCTGTTAGTGACTGGACACAAGTAGTAGTTCATATAAGTAGTAGTTCACTTATGGTCATGTTTTAAAGGCATGGTTTAAAGTCATAGTTTAAAATCATGGTTTAAAATCATAGTTTAAAGGTTGACTTGCAACAAAATTCACATTACAGTTACTTGGTATCAAATGATTCACCATGTTTTACTCTGTTGTTTTGTAAATGCCGAATATATGGAAATGTGATTACAAGCTCTTAAAAGCTCAAAAACGAAAAGCGGCCATAGATTGGAATCTCTTTATTTTGATGACGTAGCCATGAAATTTGGTTATCGTCTTGTCACGTATGTTCTCACGTGAATTGAAATGCCAATACAAAGCTCAATATAAAACTTATCGTAGTACTAGATTATGACAAACATTTCGGGTTTTACCGAAGACCCTTTATCAAATATAGATGCTCGCTACTTTACAGTTTTGTTTCGGCATTATTCAATCGTCAAGTCGTTCTCTGATCATGTGACCCAATACTTTGCAAATAATTTTTGCAGCACTTTTCGATTATCACAGGTGACCAACAGGCTCATCATGATTATCAGACAATGATATGTACTAGTTCGAGCTAAGGTTAAAAAGTTAATGATTTTTTATGGTAAGTTAAAAGGTATCAGTGCTAAAAGTGACAGCATTACAATGATGATAAAACAGACGCGTAAGAACAATAGATATAATTTTATTAAATGCGTGAAGTATATTTGTGAGAATATTTCGACGAATAAGGTTGCAAGAAAGTGTAAACAGCAACCATCTCTCACAACTACATCACATTTGAGCCGTTTTGGAAAGGGAATCCAAACTACGGCGGTCTCGTGTGGCTGTGATTTTCTGTTCGTTTTTGAGCTTTTAGGAGCTTGTAATCACCTTTCCACATATTTTGCACCTACAACACAACATAGTGGGACATGGTGAATCTTTTCATATCAAATAACGGTAATGTGAATTTTGTTGCAAGTCAACCTTTAAAGTCATAGTTTAAAGTCATAGTTTAAAGTCATGGTTTAAAGTCTTAGTCTAAAGTCATGGTTTAAAGTCAAAGTTGAAAGCCATGGTTCAAAGTCAGTCATAGATGTCTAATACAAGATGTCAAATACTAGGAGCCCAATACTAGATGTCTAATACTAAATGTCTAATACTAGATGTCTAATACTAGATGTGAAATACTAGATGCCTATTACTAGATGTCTAATACTAGATGCCTAATGCTAGATGTCTAATATTAGATGTCTAATGCTAGATGTCTAATACTAGATGTCTATTACTAGATGTGTAATACTAGATGTCTAGTACTAGATGTGTAGTACTAGATGTCTAATACTAGATGTCTAATGCTAGATGTCTATTTCTAGATGTCTATTACTAGATGTCTAATAGTAGATGTTTAATACTAGATGTCTAATACTAGATGTGTAATACTAGATGTCTAGTACTAGATGTGTAGTACTAGATGTCTAATACTAGATGTCTAATGCTAGATGTCTATTTCTAGATGTCTAATACTAGATGTCTAATAGTAGATGTTTAATACTAGATGTCTAATACTAGATGTGTAATATTAGATGTCTAGTACTAGATGTCTATTACTAGATGTCTAGTACTAGATGTCTATTACTAGATGTCTAGTACTAGACATCTAATATTACACATCTAGTATTAGACATCTAGTATTAAACATCTACTATTAGACATCTAGTATTAGACATCTAGAAATAGACATCTAGCATTAGACATCTAGTATTAGACATCTAGTACTAGACATCTAGTATTACACATCTAGTATTAGACATCTAGTATTAAACATCTACTATTAGACATCTAGTATTAGACATCTAGAAATAGACATCTAGCATTAGACATCTAGTATTAGACATCTAGTACTACACATCTAGTACTAGACATCTAGTATTGCACATCTAGTATTAGACATCTAGTATTAAACATCTACTATTAGACATCTAGTAATAGACATCTAGAAATAGACATCTAGCATTAGACATCTAGTATTAGACAACTAGTACTACACATCTAGTACTAGACATCTAGTATTACACATCTAGTAAGGTAGGTACTAGATGTCTAATACTAGATGTCTAATACTAGATGTCTATTACTAGATGTCTAATACTAGATGTCTAATACTAGATGTCTAATACTAGATGTTTAATACTAGATGTCAAATGATAGATGTCTACTACTATCTCATACTAGATGTCTATTATTAGATGTCTAATACTAGATGTCTATTACTACATGTAATTCTACATGTCTATTTCAGTCAGTCAACCTCAGTAAATTACACCTGAAGTGGGGAAATGTGAGTGCTCTGTGGCTCTTGTTATACGTCATGAATAACATGCCTACATATTTTTAAAGGTAGAAGTAGAGGTAGATGTGATATGATTCTCATATCGTGCTATAACTAGGGTTAGCAGTTCATATCAAGCAGGATTTTGTAGTAGTTTCACCTGTGGAGATAAAATACTAGCAGGTCAAATGAAAACCTGATAGTTTTGATTAATGACGAGATCTGTTTTGTATTACTACACCATAGGTTGACTTGGTCTCCAACATGACTTTGACTTTCTATGGTTTACATACCTTGTTGCTATAGGATACAAATGGAAGCATTGATGTCTTTTATATAACTCCACATACACAAAGACTCCATTTATTGATCAATGTCCAGGGTTCTAACAACATAATTTGATTCAACTCAGTCTCAGCTTGTAGTGTGCAGTATACGAGAGAAGAAAATGGCTGACAGAGACTTGATTGGGGACAGCAGATGTGGATATTGCTATCAAGAGTTCAGTTTAATGAGAGATCCTAGAGAGTTGCCATGTCATCACGCCTTTTGTTTAGAATGCCTAAAGGGAGATTACAAGGATCAGAAAATTGTGAGTTGTCCGCTCTGTAACAAAATGTATGAATCAGAGGAAGATATAGACAAGCTGCCAACAGTAAAACTGACTGCACAGAAAGAAGATAACCCTAACACCACTGCTACTGCACTGATATGTGAATGTGATGAGTGTGACAACCAGTTAGCTGTCTGCTACTGCTTTCAATGCTGCCGTAAGATCTGTGCCGTTCATAAAGAAAACCATGCCATTGTGTTTAAAAGAGGGCATTCCATTGTGGATATACCAGATTACGAAGTATCAGCCACAAAAAGCAGGAAAGTCGTATGTGAGATCCATGATGAGGAGCTATCAAGAGGTTGTGATGACTGTGGCAGACTAACTTGTAATAAATGTGAGATACCCCCAGTAGCATGCACAAGTCTCAAGTATGAGCACAATTTCATGGTATTTAGTCAGCTTAAAGAGAAGATAACTACTGAGTTTGATGAACTACTACAGTTAGTCAATGATAAGCTCACAGAGATTTGTGTAGTAGACAAGCAGATCTGGCATATTTTCGATAAAGAAGAAGCTAAATGTAAGGAAAAGATAGAGTTAATTGAAAGAGTCTGTGAAGAGCAGATTAAACGAATCAGTGAGGAGAGTGAAAACCTGAAGGAGCGTATCCATGACTACCAAAAGAGGCTGACCAATCAAGTAGGAATATTCAGCTGTGAACTGGTTGCTAAGAAACAGCAGCTAGAAGAATCTCGCACCAAAGTGCATAGGCACCTGAAAGACAGTCATGTGACTGAGTTAGTAAAACAGAGGGAAGAATGGACGACTTGTTTAAAAAGACAATTGAGCACACTGAACTATCGCGTCATAAGTGAACCAGTGTTGGTCTCTGAAACAGTCAGCAGAACAGCTTTGAATTTAGAGATAAGACAACTACCAACATCTTTGACATTTACCTCTAAGCATCTCATGAATTGTTTTTCAGAACGGAACACTTTATCAGTATGCCACAGATCAGATGGAGGTCTATTATTGAAAGATGAATACAGTGTTAAGATAATTGGTGGGCCACCTGAAAGAAAAACGACATCATGTCAACATGTCCTCATTTTTCCAGTAGAGCATAAGGGAGTTGCTTACGGAATAAAAGTTGATGGATGGACTGTCCAAATTCACCAATATTCACCAAATCTTTCACAACTCATGTTAATTTTCTCAAAACATCATGACAGTGGATTTTCTTTGAACAAAATGGTTCTGGCAGTTTCTGATGAATATTTTGCATATAACAATGGTGAAAATCAAATCAGCATTTTCAACGTTTTGAGCCGGCGAAGTTTAGATGTTAATGTAGAAGCTACACCTAAAGTCTTATGTTTCCTACCAAATAGTGACCTACTTGTAACAGGTTGGCTGGAAGACTCAAATCAGAACGCAGTGCTGACAAGGTACCAAGTAGAAAATGGAAAGCTCACCCCTGTCTGGACACGTGAAGGTCTACAAGATGCTTATGGAGTGTGTGAGAGTGAAGGACTCATATATGTTTCTACGTGGAATAGCAAATCTATCTATATTGTTTCTCTCCAAGGGAAAGTGTTACATAAACTAGTGGACGAACAACTCCCACAGCAAGCAGGACAAATAAGTGTTAGAGGTGATGAGTTGGCTGTTTCAGGTTGTAGTAAAACAGAGGTAGCCTGTTCAATTTTTAAAATAAATTTTTGATTGCTGGATCAGAATTTCTGGCTACCAACCATTAGTTTTGTTTCAGTCTGCTAACTTATAGTTTGGCTAGAAATGTAGCCTTAGTTTTCTATCCTACAGCCATGAGTGTGTGTGCAAACTACCGCATAAGAATACAAATGCATGTAATGTATGTTAATAAAAGGCCAGAACTTTCTACATTCTACATGTCTCTCTGAATATTGTTAGCAATTGAAGTCATATATACATAATATAGGGTATAGTATATATATATATATATATATATGTATATATATGTGTATATATATATATATATATATATATGTGTATATATATATATATGTGTATATATATATATGTGTATATATATATATATATATATATATATATATATATATATATATATATATATATATATATATATATAATATAGACATAATATGCATATCATCTACATTAATATTGTATCTGTTTCCATCATCAGAATAAAATTTCTAATAAGCAACAATGCGCAAGAGTTAACATTGTTAAATAAGAAAGCAGCCGATGACAAGCAGTAACTGCTGAAACAGGTTCAAATGGTTACAACTATGTCATGACTTGACACATTCACACTGTCTGAAAGGTTGATAAAATGAAGCAGAGGACGTCATGAGTTTTTAAACTAAATGCAGGTAGTACTATTAGTACTGCTGCTAGTGACTGGATACAAGTAAGTAGTACATGTAGATTGTACTACTAGTACTCTTGCTGTTAGTGGCTGGACACAATTAGGTAGTACATGTAGGTAGAATCATTAGTATTTCTGCTGTTAGTGGTTGGACACAAGTACATGGTGTGTAATCGTGTTTTACGTTGTCTAACGATGTCTAAGGCAATGGTGAGACGCTACTAGGAGTCAAGGTGAGTGATGCTATTGCAATGGTATTAAAGCTATCACATTAATAGTACATATAGGATTCCTGGCTTGATTGGCTTTTCGGTGCTATTGGCATACAAGCCATACGGCAACTCACCTCATTCTACAGTGTCGTATCAAGGTATGTACCTGCACGTTATTTAACATGGCATCCTAGGCAGAATCCTGCATTGTTACATTATATCAATTGAGGGGTGTTATTATAATGTGCTGTATCGTTGAGGGGTGGTAATATTTATTAATAACGCTATTTCGTAGTGTTGTTTAGGTAGGTGATCGTTATTTGTAGGCTGGTGTTGTCATATTGTAGTGGTAGCAGAGAGTGGTTGTCATATTGCATTGGTAGTGGAGTAGTATTTTTGTAGCAGTGCTAATTTGTTTCCTTGAATTGTTAATGGTTAGGTGTGGTCAAAGTGGTTGTCGATGCAGTTGTGTGTGAATATGGCTGCTAAACAGCTAGATGTTAGTGCTTTTCCTAGGTTGAGACTAGATAGTAGAAATGTCTCTAGTTCTTTTAAGTCTTGGCTTAGTGAGTTTGAGGCTGTGTGTGAGCTTACTTCATTGCGTATGGGTAATACTGAAGGTGGCATCCCACTCTTTGCTGGGAAGACTAAGTTGTTAGCTTTATTGGGCGCTATCGGTAGCAGAGGAATGGAGTTACTGAGAAGCTTAGAGTTTGATACTGTGAGCTAAGCAGCTGATGCTTACCCGATTGCTTTAAATCTTTTGAGAGGTCATTATGAGAGTGAGGAAAGTTTTTTTTGTGAGAACGATGAAATTTGTTACGGTTTCACAGGCTTTAGGAGAAGAAAAGAGAGAGTATTTGATGAGAGTGGAAAGGTTAAGTAGAGATATAGATTTTGGTTATGGTAATGATGATTTAAGGCAGCGCTTTTGTGTAGCTTTAGCAGTGAATGGTTTGCGTGATTCTAGTGCCAAAAAAGAGTTAATGCAGGAGACTGACTTAACTTGGGAGCAATTATCTAATAGATTGAAAGCTAGACATTTAGCTAGGGAATCGGAATCTATTATCAGCCGTGCTAAAAGAAATATCAAGGTAGAAGTTGACAGTATGACAGTAGATAGTGAATATAGTAACAGTAGCTTTGTTGCGCCTGTTTGTCGAGTTTCTAGGAAGAGTGAGAAACCTTGTGGTAAGCATTCTAGTTTTAGGCTGTCTAAAAGAGATAGTTCAGGTAGTGCTAGGTCTGACACCTTTTCACCTGGGTGGAGAGGTAGACAAAGTTATTAAAGTTAATCACCTAGACAATATAATTCTCCTGTTAGAAGTACTATTTGCTTTGCTTGTAACAGGGAAGGATAACATGTTAGAAATTGCTTGAGTGCTAGGTGCTATGTTTGTTCAAAGAAAGGTCACATTTCTAAGGATTGCTCTCCAAACAGGTTTATTGAAAGACAAGAGTCTAGGCGTGATTGTAAGAGATATAGCAGTGGTTGTAGTAGTAGAAGCCCATCAGGAGATACAAGATACATCAGGTACAAGTCTAGTAGACAAAGTAGGAGTTTTAGAAAGAGTCCTCACAGAGTGAGATTCACAAAGAGCAATAAAGATGGGCTATGTCGTAGTGACATTAAACAAGTTTTAAAAGTAAATAGGAAAAACGTTGAGTTTACGCTCCATACAGGAGCAGAAGTTTCTATGGTAACAGAAGAGACTAGTAGAATACTTGGTCTGAGTTTGAGTAAACCTGAATGTAGTTTATATAGCGCAGATGAATCTTCTCTATCTGTAGCTGGAGTTTGTAAAGTTGAAATCAGAAGCACTTTTAGGTCGGTTGACACTTCCATGTATGTTAAAACAGGTTCTAGGAAAACGTTTTAGGATTTTATGAGTTACATCAGCTAAAATGGCTTGACGTTAATAGTATGTGCAAAAATGATTTTAACCATATAAGGGAGTTTCCTGACGTTTTTCAGGTTTTAGGCACAATTCCTGGTACTTTTAAAATAAACTTGAAGGAAGATATGGAACCTAAGTGTTCATTAACGCTCAGACCAATTGTGTCTGGTCGTAAGGATCAAGCTGAAAAAGAATTAAACATAATGTCAGCTAGTGAATCCATTTCTCGATCTGGTGCTAGTTATGCCGGTGTAGTAAAGAACAATGGGAAAGTCCAGAAAGTCTCTATATTGAACAAAGTTAATGAGTTTTTAGATGAAATAGAAAGCGACAACTTTTTGGATGAGAATAAATTTGAGGAGAAAAGTAAAAGTATTAGGTTAAGGAGAGAGATATTACAGCACAGGTTTGAGGAGCAGATTAGAAAGTTAGAAAAGGAGGAATTGGAGTTGAATGAGCAGTATGAGAGCTCTGTTGCCCTCGAAGGCGTCTTAGCTGAGATGGTCAAGGTGAAAGCCCGTTTGCCCGCTAGATTTGCGAAGGCTAGGCCGGCGCTGGACAGCACTACCACCGGCGCCGGTGATTAAGCAGAGAAGGCTGCTGAACCTGGCTCTTGTAATCCAAGCCTTGAGGGCGATTTCAGGGAGGAAATCTTGAGTGTGGAAAAAGCCAGGGTGGAAACTGTAGGCGTTGCTAAAAGCTCCCTGGAGGAGTCTTTTGAGATCCCAGGGTTGTGTAAAAGCAGCAAAGCCTGTCAGTAGGACAGATTCCTGCACTGGTCAAAAGGAGTCCAAAACCCTTGACTTAGCTGCAGAGAAAAGTCCTTGGGAAGTGACGGAGATGATAGAGTAGTCGGGATAAACGGAAAATTGTAGTTTTAATTTTAGAAGTTTGTAACTCGATCGGAAATGATAATATATGAAATTACGATCTTCTGAGGGGACCTTTTCCTAGGAGAGGGGCATGGTGTGTAATCGTGTTTTGAGGTCTTACGTAGCTTAACGATGTCTAACGCAATGGTGAGACGCTACTAGGAGTCAAGGTGATTGATGCTATCGCAATGCTATTAAAACTTTCAGATTAACAGTACATTTAGGATTCATGTCTTTATTGGCTTTTCAGTGCTGTTAACATACAAATCATACGGTAACTCATGGACAGGCTCATTCTACAGTGTTGTATCAAGGTTATACCTGCATGTTGTTTAACAAGTAGTACATGTAGGTAGTACTATTACTACTTCTGCTGTTAAGGACAGTACACAGGTATGTAGTACATATAGGTAGTACTATTAGTACTCCTACTGTTAGTTGCTGGATGCCAGTAGGTAGTACATGTAGGTAGTACTATTAGTACTTCTGCTGTTAGGGACTAGACACAATAAGGTAGTAGTACTACCTACTTGCGCACAGTAACTATTTAATAATAGTACAATAATAAGATTTACTAAAATAGACCTTCCAAGAGTCGTTTACAATAATAGTTCGTTGATTTGAAGAGTTATTTCTCTGATGACTATGACAAGACTATGCCTTATTCTACTCTCCAGATTTTCAGCTGCCTTGGTCATAATGGCTGCTAACATATTTGAAGTGTTTATTATTTTTAAGGTCACAAAGTTTTATGGATACAAACTAAAATATTTGTTACTAAATAATTATCACTTAGTTTTAAATCATTGTAGTTCATAACTTAAATCATTCTGCATGAATATAATCAAACAGCACATGTATTTGTTTCTCCCAGAATTATCAGTTTGTTGTTGCCCTATATATAGTGCTACTTTCATATATCTATAGTATAATTTAGTTTTAGGTACAAAAATATTAAAGTTGATATATGTAAACTTGAAGCTGTAACTTAATGCTAAGACTATAGTTTGGCAGTGAAGGCCACTCAAAGAAGGGTACAATTCCTTTTGATACTTAAGTGTTTGATGACAAGATGTCAGGTACTTCGTTAACAAAGGCAAATTGTTACAGTTATTGACAATCACTGTAACAATTTGCATTTATTAACTAACATCAAATACTAATAGCTGTTAGTTAGTCAGCAGCTCTATAAAAACTATTGCAAGCATTACACCATAGAATAATCTTGATTGTCTGATTAAAACTTTTATTAATTTAATTTTTTAGTTGATTGTTTGATTAATCTTGATTGAAATAATTTATTTACTAATAGCTATTACTAATTGCTGTTAATTACTCAACGGTAATATAAAAGCTAGTAGAAGCTTGCCTCTCTGAGAATGTAATATCTGAAAATCACAATATACTAGAACTGACATTTCATGCACAGTCCAAGTCTTCAAAATTTATAGAGCCAAGTGGTATTTGATTCAAGTCTCAGCTTGTAAACATATATAGATATAAAATTTAACTTTGAACTATGTACACAAACCTATATGAAGAATTTTTGGCAAGCAATTTTTAGTTGTCAGTATTGCAATAGCTCCTCACACAATGTGTATAGAAAAAGAGGCACTTCTATAACTGATGGTTAGTATTGTACAGAGTTGTTAAAATTCTCTAGTCACACCTTTAATATTTAACTTGTAAGCTCCTCAACTTGCTAAGATTTATCTCAAGTCACTAAGTGACTTACAGTCTTACTTACAGTAGAGTCTTTATCGTTTAAGGACGGACTAACATAAGAATAAGGTACTAGATGTCTATTACTAGATGTCTATTACTAGATGTCTATTACTAGATGTCTAATACTAGATGTGTATTACTAGATGTCTAATACTAGATGTCTAATACTAGATGTCTAATACTGGATGTCCATTACTAGATGTCTATTACTAGATGTCTAATACTAGATGTCTATTACTAGATGTCTAATACTAGATGTTTATTACTAGATGTCTAATACTAGATGTCTAATACTGGATGTCTAATACTGGATGTCCATTACTAGATGTCTATTACTAGATGTCTAATACTAGATGTGTATTACTAGATGTCTAATACTATATGTCTATTACTAGATGTCTATTTCAGTCAGTCTCGTCAAAGTACACTTCAAATGGGGGAAATGTGGAGTAATCTGTGACTCTTGTTATATGTTAGACTAACATGTCTAACATCTTGTAGAAGGTGGAAGTAGAGGTAAATGTGATATTATTCTTATGGTGAGCAAAAGATATGGTTAGCAGTTCATCTCAAGCAAGATTTTACAGTAGTTTCAACTGCAGAAATAAAATATGCACATGTCAAATAAAAATTTGATAGTTTCGGATAATAGCTGGGTTTGCTTTTTATTAGTACACAATAGGTTGATTTAGTCTCTGACTTTGACTTTCTATGGTTTGCATACCTTGTTGCTATGGGATACAAATAGAGCCATTCATGTCTTTTATATAAACCTAGACACACCAAAACTCCACTAATTATCAATATCCAGTAGGCTAACAACATAATTTGATTCAACACATTCTCAGCTTGTAGTGTGCTGTATATGAGAGAAGAAAATGGCTGACAGAGACTTGATTGGTGACAGCAGATGTGGATATTGTTATTAGGAGTTACGTTTAATGAGAGATCCTAAAGAGCTGCCGTGTCATCATGTCTTTTGTCTAGAATGTTTAGAGGAAGACTACAAAGATCAGAAAGTTGTGAGTTGTCCGCTCTGTAACAAAGAGTATGAATCTGAGGAGGATATAGACAAGCTGTCAACAATAAAACTGACTGTACAGAAAGAAAATAACCCTAACGTTACTGCTGCACTGATATGTGAATGTGATGACTGTGACAGCCAATTAGCTGTTGGCTATTGCTTACAGTGCTGCCGTAAGATCTGCGCCATTCATAAAAAACCATGTCATTGTGTTTTAAAGAGGGCATTCAGTTGTGGATATACCAGATTACGAAGTATCAGCCATAAAGAGCAGGAAAGTCGTTTGTGAGAATCATGATGAGGAGCTATCTAGAGGTTGTGATGACTGTGGCAGACTAACTTGTAATAAATGTGAGCTACCCCCAGTAGCGTGCACAAGTCTCAAGTATGAGCATAATTTCATGTTACTCAGTCAGCTTAAAGAAAAAATAGCTACTGAGTTTGATAAACTATTACAGTTAGTCAATGATAAGCTCACAGAGATCTGTATAGTAGACAAGCAGATCTGGCACATGTTGGATAAAGAAGAAGCTAAATGTAAGGAAAAGGAAGAGTTAATTGAAAGAGTCTGTGAAGAGCAGATTAAGCGAATCAGAGAGGAGAGTGAAAATCTGAAGGAGCGTATTCGTGACTACCAAAAGAGGCTGACCAATCAGGTAGAAATGTACAACTCTGAACTGGTTGCCAAGAAACAGCGGCTAGAAGAATCTCGCACCAAAGTACACAAGCACTTGAGAGATGTAGTTTGCATTGTATTATGTAATGTATTATGCAACACCCCCTTTGTCATGTGGCTAGAACTAATCCTTGAAGCCAGCTTTGGTGAAAGTACACGCATATAGTGTCAAGGTGGAAATTTGGGATTGCTCTAATAAAACACAAGCAATTTCGGCTCTATAACTGCAGTAGAAATGTCGATGAAGGTATCCGAGTTTATCAAGACCTATGAGAATGGTGAATGTGGTGACTTCAGTGTCTGGGTGGATAAGCTAGAGTTGGTGGCTAAGCTTCAAAAAGTGCACGATCTTACAACATTCTTACCACTATTCTTGTCAGGAGCAACATTTGCTGCTTATAAACATTTAGAAGATTATATCAAGGAAGACTACCCTAAACTAAAGGCAGCTTAGTTGACAGTTTTTAGTGTGGACAAGTTCAATGCTTATATTCCACTGCAAAATCGAGCTTTAAGAGATGGCAAAGCAAAGTTTGCCAGATGGCAAAGTTCCCCTTCCAAACTTCTCCAGCTGATGAGGGCATACCGAGGCATCCCCACTCCTCAACTGGAGAAACAGTCAATATGCTGATGTTGGGATGGAAGCTGAGGTTGCCGGACCAGCTGGAGAGCCACCCCCTACCGACCGAGTTCATCCCTACCCACGAACATGCCCTCGTAGTGCAGCAAAGGTTGCAAATCGTACATGAAAAACTACGGCAGATGAAGGTGAGACAGTAGGACCGAGAGGAGCCGCTGCTGAACGCCCCAGGCGACTGAATATTGCTCACGAACAAATGCCGGAGACGGAGAGCAAACTCCAAGCTACAGGCAAAGTTCCTGGAACCTTACCAGATCCTACAGGCCTGGGGCAACCACACCTATCTAGTAGAGAGGCAAGACCAGTCTTCAATTTAGAGCGAAACGAGACTGAAGCCCTACCAGACTTGTCCAGAGAAACTGGGGGGAGCCCCAGCTACTCTGGAGCCAAGGAGGAGCCCTAACATAATGAGAGCCCAACACAGCAGGCCAGAGAAAAATCTAAAGGAAGTCAGAGACAACCCTTTGCCAGTAATGCCACCCCCAGCTGGGAAAAACTGCTGATGGAGGCCGCAAAAACTCGAGGACGGGAATCAACTCCCGTAAGAAACCCGACGGAATCAGAGGAGAGGGATAAGCAAAGACCGAGCTCAATAATCACTGATCCGGTCCCACTCGGAGAAGTTCCGGGAGATCCAGAATCAAACCCGGAGGAAACCGAGACAACTCCGACACTCGAAATCCCATCAGACTTGGTCCGACACAACCCGAGGCCGGCCCGGACTACTATGAGGCCGGAATGATACGAAAACAAAGTATGCTGTTGATCCAGTGGTCTACGACCCAGTGGTCTATGACCCAGTTGTCTACCTGGTCGACCAGGACACCTGAGAGCAGTTCTGTCACGAGAACACGCAGGACTCTCTGCCCATGGCTGCATGCACCCCCACTACCCAGGGGAAAAAGCGACACAGCCCACGCAGAGGAGCCCAGCAGCCTGCAACACGGCCCCGCTCACCAGCTCGGGCACGTCCAGTTCTGACAAGACTGGGTCAGACAACTCACGACCGGCCCAGTCATCGCACTCTGGCTGAGATAGTGGGTCAGACACCCGCGAGCCAGACTCTGCATACTTGCAAACTCTGCGTAGCAGAGCCCGGTTGTTATCCCAGGATACGCGGGACTGGGAGAAAGCCGCAGAGGCCATGCAAGGCCGAAAACATTTGGAGGCCAAGAACTTCAGCTTCTGTTAGAAGAAGTGGAGTGCCTCCATTATGGTACTTGCCAGCGCAAAGCCCTGGCACAGCTAGCTATCCTCAAGATGTGAATTGGAGACCCTAGTCGCCAATGGGGGGATTGTGTGGTGGATTATACCTATATACCGAACCGAGCCCAGTCCGATCAAATGTAACAAGGGGCGGGGCAACCCGGTATATAAGCTTGGACAATTGTGTTAGAGAGCAGAAATGATCTGCGCCCGTTATACAACTGTTGCATGCTATTCTTGTAACCACTGTATACTAAGCAGATAAAATATATGTATAAACTCTTGCACTGAGTCTTGTACTGGTGGAGCAGTAAAGATAACGCACAAAACCTTTACATTACTCCTACTGTTAGTGACTAGACACAAGTGGGTAGTACATGTCGGTGGTACTATTAGACTCCTACTATTAGTGACTGGACACAAGTGGGTAGTACATGTTGGTGGTACTATTAGTACTCTTGCTGTTAGTGGCTGGGTACAAGTAGGTAGTACATGTAGGTAGTACTATTAGTGTTCCTGCTGTTAGTGACTGAATACAAGTGGGTAGTACATGTAGGTAGTACTATTAGTACTCCTGCTGTTAGTGACTGGATACAAGTAGGTAGTACATGTAGGTAGTACTATTAGTACTCCTGCTGTTAGTGACTGAATACAAGTAAATAGTACATGTAGGTAATACTATTAGTACTCCTGCTGTTAGTGACTGGATACAAGTGGGTAGTACATGTAGGTAGTACTGCTAATTTCTAGACTTGAGGTGTCACTGCAACCACAAGTTAATAATCTTATAAATGCCTACCTGTGGTATCAGTCATTGCCTGGGCATTGCTTTATCGTTTGGTAAAAAGTAAAAAAAATTAAACTGCAACATCCTCCATCATCAGTGCAGTATATTTTTGTTCATGTTTTCCAGGAGGTTTCTTTTTTCTACTGACATTAACCATAAACTCATCCGCATTCTGTATTACCATTTTACTAGAAACTTTGAAATCTTGCACATATTTATTATGTTTGTGTAGCAATTTTGGAAGTATTTTTGATTATTTCTACTCACACTCCATCAACAATGTTGCACCTTTGCTCTGCTTCCTCTTGCTGACCACCTATAAAATAAGATTGAAGTAGTTGGGGTTGTTCAGCAGGTTATATTGTTATATCAGTCATATTGTTTTATCAGTTATATTGTTACATCTGTTATACTGTTCCATATGTTATATTGTTGTATCAGTTATATTGCTATATCTGTTATATTGTTGTATCAGTTATATTGTTATGTCAGTTGCACTGTTATATCTGTTATATCTGTTATATTGTTATATCAGTTATATTGTTGTATCAGTTGTATTGTTATATCAGTTATATTGCTTCATCAGTTATATTGTTATATCAGTTATATTGTTATACTAGTTATATTGTTATATCAGTTATATTGTTATATCAGTTATATTGCTATATCTGTTATATTGTTGTATCAGTTATATTGTTATGTCAGTTGTACTGTTATATCTGTTATATTGTTATATCAGTTATATTGTTGTATCAGTTGTATTGTTATATCAGTTATATTGTTGAATCAGTGATTTTGTTATATCAGTTATATTGTTACATCTGTTATACTGTTACATCTGTTATATTGTTATATCAGTTATATTGTTATACTAGTTATATTGTTATATCAGTTATATTGTTATATCAGTTATATTGCTATATCAGTTATATTGTTGTATCAGTTGTATTGTTATACTGTTGAATATGAGAAAGAAAATGCTCAGAATCAGAGGCAATACCTTAGTGAAGATGCTTCAAAATAGGGAGAATATTTTCTGTCAAAGTGTAGCTTTGAATTTTGCTGCTTTTACAACAAATTACAGGTGTTTCATGCCTTCTGTGAAGTGCATTGTATTTGATGTATTTTATAGACTTTCTCCCCATAAAAAACCAACGATTTATTTTATACTGGCTTTTGGGTCATGGTTGAAAGCAAATTTTAATGGTAATTGACAGTGTCCAACTACTGGGTTAAAGTCTTGTTAAAATGCTCTAGTTGGCTAGTAACCAGGTATGTACCTTGCTACCGTTGATGGCAAACCCTGTCGAATTGTTGGCATGCATGAGTCCTCTCTGGGGTTTCAGTCACCGTAGCGGCTGGCAGGGTTTTTTGTTTTGTTCATTCCAGGTGAGTTTTATCTGTAGTTTCAGCTTACCTAGCTTCTGCCATGTGCTTCCTGTCTTGTTCTAGCCATTCATGACGCTCGGCACTCGTGACCGATTGTCTTGCAGCTGCTCTGCTCTATATTTTCTGAGCCATGCCTTAGTTTGCTGTAAAGTTTTGCCAAATCATACTTTTATTTTTTGGCGGTTTCGCTGATACAATATGTAGGATTGGTAACCCTTCCCGTACTATCTATACATATTTCTGAAAGTATGTGTATCATTCCAGCTATAGCGCACGCTAATTATTTTACCAATGCGGCCATGCCTTATGATGCCCCTGTTAAGAAAAACTTTTCGTAAGGTTCAATTACTATATCTGGAGTTAAGGCCAATTCTTCTCACCCGAACAATTATATTGTCTCCGTGGGAAGAGCCTCGACATTATCTCTGCGTTCGGTAAGACAAAGACAGTCCGATATCTCATTTTTACATTTGTACCCGTTTCGAGAGGTACCAGTATCGTCGTATTCAAAGTTTTGATGAATAGCTTCTGGTGGAACAGTAACCTTTTTTATATACACGCACGCACGCACACACACACACACACACACACGCACGCACGCACGCACGCACGCACGCACGCACACACGCACACACACACACACACTTTTATGCAAGAATTGTTATCACTAATTCTACATATTCAGGATTTTTATTTTGTTTTCTCAGTTCGTATTAATTGTGTCATTACCGAACCATTTTTTATTGTAATCATAGCAAAACCTATTTAGTTTTTCTATTACATGCTAATTGTTTCACATTTACATCTAGACCTTTTCATAGTCGTTTTATATTTTTTAATTTAGTCGACTTGCACAAAACATTTTCCTCATGATATAAAGTTTAAAAGTTGTTTGACAAAGTTTGAAAACTTTTACAGCTGTTTTTATTATCTCTCTTAATTTATTTCACTTACACAAAACACTTTTCTAATTATATGTAGTTTGAAAATTAGAACGGCAAATGTTGTTATATGTTAAATACAAATAAATTTTCTCTCCAAAGACTTTTTTATTAACCAGGCAATGCCGAGTTGTACAACTAATAATTGAATGAAGGTGACAGGTAAAGTGAGAGTAAAATTGCTTGCAGATGTAACTGGAGCTAGCAATGAATTGCGGAGAGGAGTTTATTTGAAACCAAAAGATATATATTTTGGTGAAAGCTTTGCAGGAGTGGAAAGTTGTATTATTTGCCAAATAAGTACATGTATATTGATTACTGAAGGCTTTTTAAAACTTGAGCTGTTATGAATATTATACTAAATGAGAATAATGAATAATGATAATGAAAATTTTTGGAGAGTTTTTGGCTCAGTTCTGTTCATGGGTACCGTAAGAAAGCCTATTCTTTTATTTTACTAGCTCACCAATCCTTTATTAGTAAAGTGATGTCAAAAAGCGAGTTTTTAATGGCTATGAACAGTCTCCATTTTACAAACAATTCTAAAGATTTGGTAAAATTAGGTTGTTCGAATTAGTAAATACCTATAGCAGTGTTCATGCAGCCATATTCAAGGTCCAAATTGTGCTACTAATTGGCTTAGTAGACAGGCCACTTCGGAGTCGTGTGCTCTCAGTAGCAAAAAGGTTAAAAGAACAAATAGTATTGACCATATAAAAGAAGTCTGGTTTAAAAAGTTACAAGCAAATAAAACAAAACAACTTAAAAAATCCAAAACAGAATTGCTAACCTTGATGGCGCTCGACTCTTTTACTTGACTTCCAAGTTGAATGATCATAATCAGTATGGTGAGAGTTAGATGTCTTATCTATTGGTAATACCTCTCACAGTATGGTAAGAGTCAGATGTCTTACCTATTGGTAATACCTCTCACAGTATGGTGAGAGTCAGATGTTTTATCTATTGGTAATACCTCTCACAGTATGGTGAGAGTCAGATGTCTTATCTATTGGTAATACCTCTCACAGTATGGTGAGAGTCAGATGTCTTACCTATTGGTAATACCTCTCACACTATGGTGAGAGTCAGATGTCTTATCTATTGGTAATACCTTTCACAGTATGGTGAGAGTCAGATGTCTTATCTATTGGTAATACCTTTCACAGTATGGTGAGAGTCAGATGTCTTATCTATTGGTAATACCTCTCACAGTATGGTGCGAGTCAGATGTTTTATCTTTTGGTAATACCTCTCACAGTATGGTGAGAGTCAGATGCCTCATCCATTGGTAACACCTATCACACTATGGTGAGAGTCAAATGTCTTATCTATTGGTAATACCTTTCACAGTATAGTGAGATTCAGATGCCTCATCCATTGGTAACACCTATCACACTATGGTGAGAGGTGCTACCTCTCACAGTGACTTTCAGTTTTACAGTAGAGTCTTTATCACTTAAGGGTGGACTAACATAAGGGTAGAGTAGATACTAGATGTCTATTACTAGATGTCTAATACTAGATGTTTAATGCTAGATGTCTAATACTAGATGTCTAATACTAGATGTCTAATACTAGATGTCTAACACTAGATGTTTATTACTCGATGTCCAATATTATATGTCTATTACTAGATATCTATTACTAGATGACTAATACTAGATGTCTGATACTAGATGTCTATTACTTTATGTCTAATACTAGATGTCTATTACTGGATGTCTATGACTTGATGTCTATTATTAGATGCCTATTACTAGATGTTTATTACAAGGTGTCTAATACTACATGTTTAATACTACATGTTTAATACTAGATGTCCAATACTAGATGTCTATTTCATTCAGTCTCATCAAATTTCATTTAAAATGGGAATATGAGTAATCTGTGACTCTTGTTATATGTTACAAATAACATGTTTTACATCTTGTAGAAGGTGGAAGTAGAGGTCAATGTGAGATTATTCTCATATCATGCTATAGATACCTGTTAGCAGCGGGGTTTGCTTTCTATTACCACACAATAGGTTGATTTAGTTTCTGACATTTATTTGATTTCTATGGTTTACATACCTTGTTGCTAGAAGAGACAAATAGCGCCGTCTACGTCTTTTATATAAACCCAGACACACAAAAACTCTATTATTGATTTCCAATTTTTGATCAATGTCCAGGGTACCAACAACATAATTTGATTCAACTCAGTCTCAGCTTGTAGTGTGCTGTATACGAGAGAAGAAAATGGCTGACAAAGACTTGATTAGTGACAGCAGATGTGGATATTGTTATCAGGAGTTCAGTTTAATGAGAGATCCCAGAGAGCTGCCGTGTCATCATGCCTTTTGTCTAAAATGTCTAGAGGAAGACTACAAAGATCAAAAAGCTGTGAGTTGTCCGCTCTGTAACAAAAAGTATGAATCAGAGGAAGATATAGACAAGCTGCCAGCAGTAAAACTGACTGCACAAAAAGAAGATAACCCTAACACTACTTCTACACTGATATGTGATTGTGATGACTGTGACAACCAGCTAGCTGTTTGCTATTGCTTACAGTGCTGCCGCAAGATCTGTGCTGTACACCAAGAAAACCATACTTCCATGTTTAAAAAAAGTCATTCAGTTGTGGGAATATCAGATTACAAAGCATCAGCCAAAGACACTAGGAGAGTCATATGTGAGAACCATGATGAGGAGCTATCAAGAGGTTGTGATGACTGTGGCAGACTAACTTGTAATAAATGTGAGATACCCCCAGTAGCATGCACAAGTCTCAAGTATGAACACAATTTCATGCTACTCAATCAGCTTAAAGAGAAGATAACTACTGAGTTTGATGAACTATTGCAGTTAGTCAATGATAAACTCACAGAGATTTGTACAGTAGACAAACAGATCTGGCGCATGTTGGATAAAGAAGAAGCTAAATGTAAGGAAAATATAGAGTTAATTGAAAGAGTCTGTGCAGAGCAGATTAAACGAATCAGAGACGAGAGTGAAAACCTGAAGGAGCGTATCCGTGACTACCAAAAGAAGCTGACCAATCAGGTAGAAATATACAGCTGTGAACTGATTACTAGAAAACAGCGGCTAGAAGAATCCCGCACCAAAGCACACAGGCACCTGAGACACAGTCATGTGACTGAGTTGGTAAAACAGAGAGAAGAATGGATGACTTGCTTGAAACGGCAATTGGGCAGACTCAACTACCAAGTCATAAGTGAACCAGTTTTAGTGTCTGAAACCATCAGCAGGACAGCTTTGAATTTAAAGATAAGACAACTGCCAACCTCTTTGACATGTACTTCTATGCATCTCGTATGTTGTTCAAAAAAAGTGAACCCTTTCTCAGTGTGCCACAGAACAGAAGGAGGTTTTTTAGTTGGAACTGAAGAAAGTTTTATGACAATCAGTGGGCCACCTACAAGAGAAAGCGAACTCTGTCAATCTGTCGGTGTTTGTCTAGTAGAGCATAAGGGTGTCACTTATGGACTGAAAGTTGCTGGAAATACCCTACAAGTTCTCCGATATTCACCAGATTTTTCACAATCAATGCAGGTTCACTCAAAACCTTTTCAAAGTCCAAGACGAAATTTGTTTAAAAAATTGGTCCTGGCAATTTCTGATGAGTTTATTGTATATTCTGCTGACTATATGGACATAATCATCATTTTCAACATTCGGACCCGAGAAAGTTGGGATGTTAAGGTAGAAGTTGCACCTAATACATTTTGCTTCCTATCAAATGGTGACCTACTGGTGACAGGTTGGTTGAAAGACTTATCAAAGCAGGGCCCAGTGCTGAGAAGATACCAAGTACAAGATGGAGAGCTCACCCCTGTCTGGACATGTGAAGGTTTGCAACTTGCTTATGGATTGTGTGAGAGTGAAGGACTCATATATGTTTGTACATGGATTAGCAAGTCTATCTACATTGTTTCTCTCCAAGGGAAAGTGTTACACAAACTAATGAACGAACAACTCCCACACGAGGCGAGACAGCTAAGTGTTATGGGTGATGAGCTGGCTGTTCTAGGGTGCAGCAAAGATCATGAGAGTATTTTCTCCGTAAATCCTTCAATAAACTGCGATACCCAACCTATTCATCTATATTTATTCAATATAAACTTTTAATCACAGGAGCACGAGTGTTCCTAGCCACAATAGCTTTGACAAAAGAACTATAGGCTTACTTCTAGGCCTACCATTTTGTCTTTTACAAAAAAATCTCTTAGATTTTTTTCCATCCCCTTTTTCTATCCATATTTACATCAATAATGAATTTTATTGATAAAGTAACAAGTCTCTGTGTCTAAAATAAACCATTAGTATCGGTCTAGTGAGTTATAGCTTGGGTAAAACTGTAGCCTTAGTTTTCTAACCTCCAGCTACGAGTGTGTACAATTGCATGTTTGTGGACTGAAAGCTACAACTTTGTAACTTTTATACGTGTCTTTCTCTATATTGTCAACAATTGAAATCATATCAACATGTACATAAGGCATAATGCATATAAAATATAGTCAAAATATATATATATATATATATATCACATGCATTATTATTATATCTGTTCTCAAAATGTATTATTTGGCCTGAATCATTTATACTGTAAAACTTGAATAAAAATCCAAATCAGCAACATTTTAAAGGAGTTAACATTGTAAAAGGTCGACTTGCAACAAAATTCACATTACAGTTATTTGGTATCAAAAGGTTCACCATGTTAGGTAGTACATGTAGGTAGTACTATTAGTAATCCTGCTGGTAGTGACTGGATACAAATAGGTAGTACATGCAGGTAGTACTATTAGTACTCCTGCTGTTAGTGACTGGATACAAGTAGCTACTACATGTAGGTAGTACTATTAGTATTCTATGTATATGTACTATTATGTATTATGTATTATGTATATGTACTACTAATATGTAGTACTATTAGTATTCATGTAGGTAGTACTATTAGTACTCCTGCTGTTAGTGGCTGGATACAAGTAGGTAGTACATGTAGGTAGTGCTATTAGTACTCCTGCTGTTAATAACTGGATACAAGTAGGTAGTACTTGTAGGTAGTACTATTAGTACTGCTGCTGTTAATGACTGGATACAAGTAGGTAGTACTTGTAGGTAGTACTTGTAGGTAGTACTATTAGTACTGCTGCTGTCAGTGACTGGATACAAGTAGGTAGCACATGCAGGTAGTACTATTAGGACTGCTGCTGTTAGTGACTGGACACAAGTAGGTAGTACATGTAGGTAGTGCTATTAGTACTACTGCTGTTAATAACTGGATACAAGTAGGTAGTACTTGTAGGTAGTACTATTAGTACTCCTGCTGTTAATAACTGGATACAAGTAGGTAGTACTTGTAGGTAGTACTATTAGTACTGCTGCTGTCAGTGACTGGATACAAGTAGGTAGTACATGCAGGTAGTACTATTAGGACTGCTGCTGCTGTTAGTGACTGGATACAAGTAGGCAGTATATGTAGGTAGTACTATTAGTACTCCTGCTGTTAGTGACGGGACGCGAGTAGGTAGCACATGTAGGTAGTACTATTAGTACTCCTGCTGTTAGTGGCTGGATACAAGTAGGTAGTACATGTAGGTAGTACTATTAGTGCTCTTGCTGTTTGGACACAAGTAACTATTGTCTAGTAACTACTAGACAATAGTTACTGGTACTAGACCACTACTTGTAGTATGTCCAGTAACTATTTAATAATAGTGCAACTTACTAATGTAGACATTTCAAGCTTCGTTTACAATAATAGTTTGTTGATTTGAAGAGTTATTTCTCTGATTGTTATGACAAGACCATTCCTTCTTCTACTCACCACATTTTTAACTACCTTGATTATGATAAGGCTGCTAACACCTTAATGCAAAAGGCTAAGACTAGGTTTTAGCCTTCTAGGTTTTAGGTAATTAGGTTTTAGGTAATAAAATATTAAAGTTGATATATGTAAACTTGAAGCTGTAGTTTAATGCAAAGACTAAGGCTACTATTTAGACAGGGTTGACATTGCCTTTAGTTAGGGATCGTCAGAACTGATTACTCAATTAAAAATGGTTGCTTTTTGTGAGGATCAATTTTATTTTCAAATTTTCAACGAGAACTGCTGCTTATTATTTCAATTGTTTTTCATATTGGTCCTGCTGTGACTGTGTTGGTATGCTCCTTATATAGGCCTCATCTGTCATTCTTCTGTAGGATTTACTCCCACAACTACTCTCATTTACTCCACTATTCTGTGGATTCGATTCAGAATATGATGAGCTCTCTCTGCGGTTTGACCTTGATACAATCATCAACGGTAATACAAAACTAACATTTAATTATACTGATCTGTTTCTACATGCAAAGGTTTTATCTTGAATTGCATTTAGCACTATACATACAAAGGTTTGACCTTGACCTGCTAGTAGTGTTGGAAGGTTTGAAATGGTGTTAGTAATGTGACGGCATAGTTTCATAGCGGTCAAGTAACAACCGTTATTTGTTGTCATACATGCTAATGCTTATACATTCAAGGACTGCCCATTACACATTGTCACTAATGATGCAACAGTTCATATGAGCTGATTTCATAAAAAATGTTTACAAAACTGTTTGCCCATTTATGGTGAGCTAAATTAATGCAATTTTGCTTGTATTAACTCTCAAACCAGATATATAATCTTTAGTTTTAGTTTTGATTGGCTACAATAGGGATGTAACTTGGTTGACAACATCGAGGGTTGGCAAAACCGAAGGCATACATAATACACGATTGTTAGTACCTCGGCTGGTCAGCGGATCAATCTTTACTATAATAAGAACCATATATCCATTTGTAGCTGCAGTTGGAGGTTATATAAAAGATTGTATCTTACGGGATTTGAACTCGTATACTTTAAATACGACTCTGATCAGCTTTATGGGCCCAGTGTTTCTGATATTCTATCATATAACACATTTCACTGAAGTATTGTGTTAAAAATTAACAGGAGACGTTAAATTTAGCAAGCTGTTATTATGCTGAAGTTTGTAAGTGGTTATTTTGTAGCCACGCAGCCAGAAGAAGACTCTACATCAGTAGCTTCTGCTGAAAGGGACATCACAGTCACCTGCGAAATCTCAAATGATAAAGGATGCCATGATACTAACTTCTATAACATTAAATAACAGAGGATGCCATGATACCAACTCCTACAGATATGACAGCGTATATCTGTAGACACCACAATAGCATAACAGAGTGTATTGCAATACTAAGTGCAACACATTTTAGCAAATAAGTTGCTTCTCTTCTAAAGATGCTATCAATCAGTCACCAAGATGGCAACTACTAAATAGAGCTAATGGTAGTTTTTTATAGCATCTGGAAAGTGACAAAGAATCTTCAAAGTATTGGTCTGTAAAGTTTGTAGCAGGTGTTATTACATGAATTTAATTGCAAATTATTTTGATAATTTTTGTACAGAGAGGTGCTATCTGGGAGTATTATGTACATTTTTCTGCATTATGGATATGTTATACAAAACGTGTTTAGAGCAATATTTTTAATAACAATTTTTATTGTTGAAATACATTCCATATTTAGCAGTTGTCTTCATAAATGTAAATATGAATGTACAAGTAAATATGAACGTACATGTCCAATAGATCAATATATAAAATAAAAAAGTTTGAAGGAGACATTTAGACATTGCACAAAAGTATAAACTATGGTTAATGTTGCGCCCAATTTGTACCAAGTACAAAAAGTGTAAAAGTTATAAACCAAAGCACAAGTGAGAGGTCCTCGAGTATATAAAGGTTACTTAATAATAGCACATTGCACTGGGAGTCTCTCTAGCATGGGTACACTAAAGGCCTTGAGCGAGCCAAGACCAAAATCGTTTCAACAAAGGAATTTCCTCAAGATGCTTACTGGTTAGTGGTAAAATAGCTATAAAATAATGCTTTGTTAGGAAGACTAAAGCAAAAATCAAAATATGACTGCAATCTTTTTTAAAAATATTACAAAACAGTCTTATTTGTGTTAAATAACCCCCAGATCAAAATAAGCAACTTTAACCTCAAATTCGCGCTGCTCAAAACATGTAAACTGTATGATGATATCACAACAAAGGAAGATTTTCAAGTAATTGTCCACAAATTATTACGGCAGTTTATACGGTTTTAAATTATTACGGAGCCTAAGCAGTCTCACAATGTGTTTAATTACTGATTTGAGCTTTAAAGGCTGATTCACACTGTATCGTCATATATCGAGGTTGTCCTGTCGACGATTATTTGTCGACTTTGTGTACCGCAAACCAATGACATCGCGAATATGCCAGGACAGATTGCAGCTGTCAGACTTTCCCGGTAATTTACCGAGCACCTGCAACAACCTGTGCACCACTTTAGTGATGGTGATTGGTTGTGACTGATTGACTGTCACGAATTGCTTAATCTATGTTTCCTGTTAAAATAGGATTTTGCTGAGAGACAAGTATTTCATCGTTTCATGGACCGCGTTGTATAATAAAAACGTTACGAAGGGTATTATTCACCGATGTAAATGCGGATGGCTTTATGATCATAGATGATCACTGATGCATTGTGGGATTAACACCGACATATGACGATATAGTGTGAACCAGCTTCAAGACTAACCATCTAGACTTGAACATAAACAGCCAATTTCAGTAGTAGCCCTACCGCATGTTTAACTCCTCCTGTTTAACTCCTCTTTTAACAGCCACAGATCATGAATATTTGAGAAAACCTACAGCATCATTTGGTTAGTAGTAAGGCTAATTATATTAATACAAACGTTAAAAATCTTTCTTAAAAATGACTAGAAATGAGAAGTGGCTAATCTGAAAAAAAAATTTGAAGCTAACAGTTCTACTCCTGGGTTACAAGTTCAATAGGTCGCTCCATATGCAGGTCAAAGTTGTGTTCGATCGGCAGCTGCTTCTTGCACTGAGTGTCAGCTAGCAGACTCATCTTGTTCCTGACCAGGACCTTGTGAAGGCTGTGTAGCTCTCTGCACTTGACTATGTCAGGATGGCATCCGACGACATGCACCGCAGTCAGGTGTTCCAACTTGTGTAGCCCAGCTGGCAGCGACTGCAGCCTTCTGTTATTGGACAAATCCAGAAGCGTTAAACTGAAATGCAATTCAAAGACAATGCATGTAGTAAATGTGCAACTGTGACACAATTTAAACATAGTACAGGAGAAGCAACATGAGCAATATATAAGTGAATGCAGTGACAACAGCGAGTTGAACTACAAGTTGTTGGGAAGCTATATCCCATTATATAAACTATATTGGAAGCTATATCACGTTATATAAACTATATTGGAAGCTATATCACGTTATATAAACTATATTGGAAGCTATATCACGTTATATAAACTATATTGGAAGCTATATCACGTTATATAAACTATATTGGAAGCTATATCACGTTATATAAACTATATTGGAAGCTATATCACGTTATATAAACTATATTGGAAGCTATATCACGTTATATAAACTATATTGGAAGCTGTATCACGTTATATAAACTATATTGGAAGCTATATCACGTTATATAAACTATATTGGAAGCTATATCACGTTATATAAACTATATTGGAAGCTATATCACGTTATATAAACTATATTGGAAGCTGTATCACGTTATATAAACTATATTGGAAGCTATATCACGTTATATAAACTATATTGGAAGCTATATCACGTTATATAAACTATATTGGAAGCTGTATCACGTTATATAAACTATATTGGAAGCTATATCACGTTATATAAACTATATTGGAAGCTGTATCGCGTTGGGATATAGCTTACATCTAAACATGTAAATTTAAAATGACAAGTTATACGACTACAGCAATACATTTATAAGCAAGGTTTAAGCGGTTATTCTGATAAAAGGTCAACCAATGACACGAATAAAATACGGCATGTAATGTCAACAAGATCTGCAACCAATCGCTAACTGACACCAATGATATAAACCACCCACAGGATAGGCGACCGCTATTATATGGGCGGGGTTTAATGATCGGGCTCTGTTGGGATGAGCCCGAACATGGCACCAGCACAATGAAATATGCTGAATAAAGCCACTTGTAAATTTACAAATATTATGAACAATAGTGGTTATTTTACTGATCTGTTAGCTTCATTTTGTTGTCAAATAAATATAGTTGTCCAAAATTTTCCCCGTTATGATCAGTCAGTTGCCATTCGCAAGCATTCGTGATATTAATAGTTGCCATCGCGATATAGCCCAGATTCGGTTTTAGATTTAGATTTTGAGTATGGAAACTACACTGCACAGCTTTGCCTGCTGTCCCAGCCAGGTCAAACAATGTGATAACGATGAAAGACTTTCATCGTTTTCACCTGTCATTTTATATTATTGGTGGCAAAATATTAATAAAAACCTAGGGAAAAAAGGATGTTGTTCGGGTGATTTTGGGTAATTATATTTAACTTTAAGCATATACTACGACCTCTACCAATCTCAAAATTGGTAAAAATGGGTAATTTGAAATGTTTTATTTTCCATGGATCCTAGTATATCACTAAAATTGAAGAGGGAAAGAGAGAAATAGGTGTTTGCTGGTTACAGGTTTTGTTGTTTTGTACTACTAACCGGAAATCAGGTATTAGGCCTACCCGTGATTGACGCATATAAGCGATAAAAATCTAGACACAAAAACTTAAAGAGGCAACGCAACCGCCCCGCGAGAACTGTGTTAGCCCCAAAACCCAGGCTAGCACAATCCTAACCTAGCTCGATCAATAAACCCCGCCCATATGATAGCGTCGTCTATTCTGTAGGGGGGTTATATCATTGCTGACACAAATCACTTCAAGCCAACTCGTCATTAACTGCATAGAAGTGAGCCTTACGCAGTAAAATCTGCCAAAAAGTAAACTATCCTCACTCGCTTGTACATTTAGCCTGAGGCTACTAGATGTGATTTAGGGTGGTATTCTAACGCACCTGTGTAGCTCACTAAAAGATTCAGGCAAAGCTCCGATAGATATGGAGTCTAGAAGGAGTGTGGAGAGCATCTTACATTGACCAAGACTGGTAGGTATCTCTTCTATCATATTCTCTACAGAGAGAAAGTATGGGATCTTGCTATCTGGTGACATAGTCAAACCCTGACATACAAAGTAAATCTGTTCCAAGATAACAACACTTTCGTATGCAGGAAAGACTATTCTCATGAAAAGGCATTGAATATCGATTCCGTTCGATATGTTGGAAAACCATGAAACAGCACAAATAATGTTGTTAGATGTAGACTAAAAATAAATAGATTATATATATAAAACTAAATATAAAAATATAAAATACAAATAAAAGCTAAATTAGTAAAGTAATAATCGACAAAAAGAGGTTTCTATTGTTCTCTTATCTTGAAGACATGTATACATATGTGTAGGCTCCGTAAAACTTAAGGTTGGACATACAATGAGAAATAGAATAACAGGGTATAACTTACTCTAACCCACAGTTAGAGGTAAGTTATACCTCTAACTGTGGGTTAGAGGTATAACTTATGGGCAGTTATGGTTTAAAGTTGTTCGTAGAATGAGAAACAAAAATAACAGGGCATAACTTACTTAAACTAAGGCTAGGTATGAGTTAAATGAACTTAATTTACTTTTTAGATATTTTCACATTTATGTTTAATTTCTACCAGCTTTCTCCCATTTTAATTACATAACTGTAACATTTAGAGGAATTTTGGATGTAATACACGGAAAATAACATCGCATGTCGAGACCAACCTTGACTCAAATTTTATGTTCTATGTTGACAAGTTCTCATTTAGAAATGATGGAATTTTGATGTTTTACTATGGTGGAGCCGTAGTAAAACATTTCATTGTAAAACAGCTTTTACTTTTTTATTGTTAAATCAAAAAACATAAGCTGCTTCAATTTTGGTGATAACTTCATACTGCAACAGAGTCAGCATAGTAAATTTAGCTGCTGACTCTACAAGATACAAAAGTATTACCGACAAAAAAAAGAGCCCGCTATTAAACGCAGATTCATTTCACAGAACAAAGATTTCAAATTTCAAGGACTAATTTCATAGGATATGAATCCACAGGATGCGAACGATTTCTTATGGCAATATAACATGTAAAGACACTATCACCCATTAAAAACAACTGCCTGTCAAGTGGATAGAAGAGATCAGATAAATGAACAACTTACGAGCCACATCTAGATAATTCAGCGCTGCCAACTTTCCGACGTCAGCATGTAAAAAACTCAACTTGTTGTTTCTCAAACTCAGAAACTGGAGATTTCTCAACTAAAAGAAATAAATGGTGAGCGATGAAATTCATGACCCCAATAATTGGAACTGAGGCTATGAATTAAACTGTTATATAGAAGACTAAGTCCAGGAAATTATCAAAGGGCAGACAAATCTAATAAACACAAACTGAAAAAGATTACTAGATAATCGTTAAAATAAGTGAGTCTAACAAAAGAGACTACAAACAAGTCAGCAGGCAGATGATAGCAAAACAATACCTTAAACATAGTGACTGGTACATCAGTGAGTCTGTTACTAGCCAGGCTGAGGTATCGTAAGGAGGCCAACTGATGAGCATTATCTGGGAATGCCTACAGTCCATTGTAACTCAAGTCTAACTGTACCAATTTCTTCAGATGGCAAATGGCATCAGGCAGTCTAACAATATATTCATACTTGATACTAGCACAAAATAGCAACACCATTTAGGTATGTATATTTGCCAACTACTGAGTATCTATAAAAAGACTAGGTCCTAATCGAGTAATAACGCTGGTGGTACACACATAGTTTATACCCTACACTTACGGACTCTGTGGTACCAATCCTATAAGTGTATCACTAGCTATCTATCTAAACAGTTTCGTTAGTTTAGACAAGCACCTGTCATGGCTGACAATAGATGGTGAAATAATTAATAAATCTTGCTAGACATAAAAGTATGCATTGAAGAAGCTTTTTCACTCTGCATCAAAGGGAAAATAGTGCCAATACATCTGAGACAGGATAGCAGGGCAGGGGCTTCTTTAAATATAAAAAGGGGCAACTTATTTTTTGGCAGTTAAAGTCAATTAAATGTTAAATTTAAACAATTACAAGTCTGATGCTCGTCTTGCTACGATCAGTGCCGATCCATGAAGCAGGCACCAACTTGTTGTTGTCAAGCCAGACGCTTCAGACCAGTAGGTTATGACTATTTTAAACAGCAGTGTATTGTGAATTTGAAGATTAATCCAGTGAACAGCCCAAATGACTCACAATGATGAAAAATATCCAACACAGAGAAAAAGAAGAATTTTAGTCGCTTATCTTCAAGTGATTAATCTTTTAAACTCACTTGTCAAGAAATGTGTGGCACTCCCTGTTCTTCATATTAAAAGAACACAGATCAAGCAGTATCAAGTTTACGAGCTGACGTATATCTGGACTGACTGTCTTGAGGCTGTGAGCCCTTAAAACCAAGCGAGTTATCTCTTTGGAAGTGAACAGCTCAGGAGGTAGCTCGGGACAGCCGTAATGAGAAAGGTCGACCAACATAACTTAACGGTGTGTGATGATTTGAGATACAGTTGTCTTCACCTCAAGAACACAAACCACAAGAATTGTACCAACTTTCTTTAAAAACCCATTCTCAAGTTGACTAGGGGTACTTTATGATTGACTGAATGCATTAACCTGATATCCCTGATAACACATATAAGTTGACGTAAAGGTAATCCTTTCTAACAGTGTATGCCAGATGGACAATAATCTAATAAGAAAGCTAAGCTCCGAATTGTTATATATAATACAATCATATTAAAACAAAGAGCAACGTCATAAACTATCAATGCAATGACCAAGGTATTAAAATGCTGTATTCAAGTTTGCAGATATAAACCATGAATAAAACCAAGTTTCCAAAATGCTTTATTTTTTTTTGTAAAAATTCACCAAACTAGCCAAATGCTATTGACAAACTAGGAATTTGAAGCATTTTAATGGGTCATGTATATGGAATTGACATATTTTATGTTTTTGATGATATGTACAACGAGAAGTTCTAAAATCCAGCAGATTATGCTGATTGTAATAAAACACCCGCATGGTGGTTGAAACAGTCGCCATGTTAACAAAGTCATAGCATTTTTACTTACTGTATGGTCTTCCCCTGGTTTTAACTAAATTTAATCTTTAAAAAGTTATTTATGGTCAACCTTGTTATATGTTTAAAAATGGATGTGAGATAAATGCTAGGATTCCACTATTTAAGAAAGATCCTATAATCAAACTCATCTTTGTTTGTGCTTGTCTGTAAACAATATATAAAGAATGGCTCTCATAATTTTCAATATGGTACCAAGTTATAAACAAACAATAAAAAATGCAATAAATTTAGTAAGAGAAGATAACAGAAAAAACATGTCGCATTGCCATATACATGCAAATAGAGTTATAGTTAAAATTATGGGCAACAGTTGGTGTTTCCAATGAAGTAACCAAGGATAGGCTCTCCACACGTTTGCTGAGTAGTTCCCATCGAGTAATGGAGTGACCAGTAAGACTATACAGCTTGCCTCTTTTAAGCAGTTTTGAAAAAAATCAGAGACCCAGGATTAAGATGTGAGTATGAAAGGCTGAGGTTTTCTGAAGCATCACCATGGATTATCACAAAAATACCAGAGACTTACAGTTTAGCTGGAGCAATCAATTATGAAAAATACTGAAGGAAATATTCAAAAACTTTTGTTAAGTACTAGCTTAACACACTATCAAAGAAGCCAAAATTGTAATTGTTTGATATTGTAAGCACTTGCTCTGTATTCTCATTGAACAGAGTTCTGTGGGCATTTATGGCAATCAGTTTTCGTCACACTGAACGCTGTGAAAAAAGATTAATTTTAAACTACAACAATGAGAATACTGATATAAAATTAATATTCATCGTCCCCTACCCATCATCTTGTGTGGCACTGAAGTTAATATTTAATAAGACAATCTACTGGCAATACTGAAAATATGTAGATATAAAACTATCATAGTAGTGTTGCAGCTTGAGCAAAAAATTAGTTATGAAACAAAGATGAGGCAACATGTTTAGTTTTTAGTAGTATGCATATTATTGCATTTCATAATACAACATAATTTTAATCAATTTTTTAGGCTGCAAGAATGATGGCATTGATGAGCTGAATTTTAAAAACAGCAGCGCTTGATAGCTCTTGTTTCAGAGAAGAGCGCATTTCACTGCACACAGTAGTTTGAAAATGATGTTTTTAAATTGAGGCAAAATTCATGAATTTGGTGAATAGCTGCGCTTCAATCTATACCTGATTTATGGCAACTCGGTAAGATTCATCCATAAAATTATGGTAAACATGAATAATATTACGAAAAGACAAGTTCTTCCCCAAGATATGGTCTAGAAAATTGTGACAAAATAACAAAATTGTTGGTTTGGATAAAATTGATCTCATATTCAATTAGTTTAATTAGTATTGACTATTTCCTACTTCTATCACTAAAAAGGAAAAAGAAATTTTTATTGCCTACATGCAATGATATACAGCCCCCATTGGGGGGCTGTATATCATTGGTACATGTAAACGTAGGACAACATAGGCATGTTGAGGCACAAGTCGATGCTGATTTAACAGGCATGTTAGTCAGTGCGTGAATAAGAAATGTGTTGGCGTGGGTTTGAGATGTAGCTTTTTAGTGATGACGTTAGCTTTGACATAAAATAATGGTTTGAGGTCATGGAGACCAATGGACTAAGTTGAGTAAATCTAGTAATAATGGGCCAAATATGACTGCTTCAGCAACATGCTGAAGCGAAAGGAGAGAAAGGCTTCTTGTACTGAGAGATGGTGGAGGTACTCCAAGTTCCTAAAGAGTTGTACTTTGCTGAGCCTAATGTTTCAAGGTGGAGATGGTCCTTTGCACTTGTTCAGAGCAGTGTTTTTAACCTTTTTTAGCCAGGGCACGTTTTATACATTTGAAAATCTTTGCAGCACACCACTAACCAAAAATGTTATAAAATGACACTTTGAACAGTATTATTTAATCAAAATTTCTCAATTTATTTATACTCAGTCAGTGTAAAACCTGGGCCTGTTTAGATGAACACAAAGCCAATATCCTAGCACTACCCTTTATTTGAAAGCTATCTTTTTTTAAAGGCCACTTATATTTGAGCTAAACTTGGACATTTATGACGCTATTTAGTAATCAAAGGTACATAACTAGGCATATTGTACTAAACGACTAGTCCGATTCCGGTGGACTATGAAGTGTATTTCAGTGTTGAGCATACAATGTCAACTTACCGGTAACTGCATTACCGTTTAAAAGGTATACATGTGAAAAATCATAACTTTGATGTATTAGCTCATTTTATCAGTTTTTTAAATATTTATTCATACAAGGTTCATCGGTCACACAAACTTTCGCAAGGACGTCTTTTGCAATATTTACAAATTTTATTAATTTAAAAAAATTTAAATAAGCTAGAAACAAAAAAAAATAAACACGCAGGTTTCACCAATGATATACAAACCAAGTTGGGTTGTATATCATTGGTTTCACCCACAGGTGTCCTTTAGCGGGGATATTGCCGAAGCCGAGACCGGGCCGTAGTCTACACACACAACAAAACAACATGTTGTTTTTTGTGTGTGTAGACTACGGCCCGGTCTCGGCTCCGGCAATATCCCCGCTAAAGGACACCTGTGCTTCAAAAGCACTAAGATTAACTAGATTACATTTGGAAGGAAGGCGACTCTTCACCTACGGGCTACGGTTTACGCCTTCTCGTAGTTTCCGCTAGACTTCCGCCAGTGCTACATACTACTATACAGTTCACGCGTACTGTACATTAAAACTACTGAAATTAACAGTACTGTATGTACTGTACAAATAAAAGGTTTGTAGATTTGTTATTAAACAATTATCGCTTAGTTATCAATACTTTTAGTTCGTAACTCACATCGCACTGTATGCATTTAATCAAACAGTATATGTATTTGTTTCTTCTCAGTGTATTGCTGCCCTATATATTGCTATATATTGTTGTGGAAGTCAGCGCTGACTAGCCATTTGCAAGTGGGTTCTGCATACAAATTGTCTTATACTAAATGAGTAATAGCTCGCATGCACAACTGTAATTGTTGCAAGCAAGGTGACTGGTGAATAAGTATGCGATTTGTTACTCAAGCTCTGTAAACATGAAAAGACAGAGCATATAAGTACAATGTAATGCTATCAAGCGTAATGCTGAAATGAGTTTACAAATAATAAATGCTTAGATGAGTATACTTGTAAATGCAAGAACTGTCAAAAGATTTATACGTAAACACAAAAATTAATGGTGAAATTATTAAATTAAAATCAAAGGTAAATTAATGTTACAATGCTGTTCTTTACGGTGACAAGGAACGTAATTCTTTGCCTTCTAGTTCTTAGTTTGTAGTTTGCAGTTTTTTGCTCTGTGGTCTTTTGTTCCCCCTCCCCCCACACTGGAGCACAGTTGCTTATATAGTGAGTGCTGGGTGTTAGGCCATGCGCTTTCCATGCAAGCTGGCTCCTGAATTGCAATGCTAATATGCTAATCCGAGAATAGCTGAACACGTATGGCAATTAGAGAAGCTCAGCTTAGTAAATCCATTACATTCCACACTCCTAGATGCAGTGCCAGTATTCTAATATCGGCTTATCAGCGTCGATAAAGGATGGATTATGGTTCCAGCTCCAATAATGACAACTCTGTTGTAACCTCAGGTTACAATGCTTAGTGTCCTGATAATGCAGCATGTTAGAGTGAGTTGAGTATTTTATGTAGAGGTTGACGCTATAGCAGGCTCGAGACTGTAAATAGAAGCATCCGAGACTCCTTAAGTCTCCAAATTTGGTGTCATTGGGTACGCCAATATCTTTTTTAAGGCCTCGAAGCTCAATATAACATATGAGCCTTCAACCAAGGCGGTTTCTTTAGGGGGCGTCTTGGCCATTCAGGAGGCATAAATTGTTTTTCTCAGGACTTGTTGAGATCATCAAAATGCTGTTTGAGTGCAGCATCTGCTGATGCTGGATCCTCCTCAGCACTAATTTGCTCCGCCATATCGCTGGGTGAATGTTCCTTGGCTGGTCGACATTCGAGCTGGTCCTTGGGCTTCGCACTTGTCCAGTTGGATTAGATGCCGGCGTAAGGAGTTTGAGATGACATTCATCAACGGTTCCTTAGCCAGTAACTTTGTAAGTGCCATTGACGAAGACCTTTTTAATAATGTATGGCCCATCAAACTTCGGTCTGAGTTTTGGGTGAATTCCTTTTCGTCTTCACTTGTTTTGCACTAACACCAAATCACTTTCTATGAACATTGCATCCTCCTGATCAGGTAGTTTAGATGGTAACATTTGTTGAGTGCAAATCAACTGGTAAGCTATCTATCTAACTGATTTCGCATATGTGAGGCATAGTCACTTGGTGTAGTCTTATCGACATCATGTGTACCACCTATTAACTGGTCAGGTAGCCTACATTGCCGTCCTAGCATCAAATAGTTTGCAGTTTCCTCTGTTGATGGGTTGCTCCAAAGGCCCTCATGATCTGTGATAGGATAATTTCCCAGTTTTTTGAGCTTCTATCTGACTAAATAAAAGGCAGCAAAGAGAATCGCCCAAACTCCAATTTCCACGTTCTACTTCCCTATTAGATTAGGGATGATATGCTGTTGTTCGAGTTTTAGTGATCCTCCACATAACATAAAGTTCTGTCATAAGATCACCTTAATACTGTGTTCCTCAGTCATTATGGGGTTCTTTGGGTAATCAAAAGTAGTAAAAGACACCTATCTACCTAAAGTCTCAGCAAACATAGAAGCTGTAGCGTCATGTAGAGGTATAGCATCCTGCCAACAAGTAAAATGGTTTCAACACTAGAATCCATCTGTTCCTTTGAGTGGTCAAAGGTAGTGATCCAATTAGTCGATTGCACCCTTTTGCCAGAGACGGCCAACCGGAAGAGGTCCATGAGTTGAAAAATGATGCAAACTTCTAGACTTCGCTTGCTGGCATAACTCGCAGCTGTTCACCTGACATCGAACAACATAAGTCATTCCAGGACTATGTCAGTCTAAGTCTCTAGAAAGTCCTCATTATCTCCGCATGAAAAAGGATATGTGTTCCACGCCACCTCCTTTTGCATATTCATAGGACAAAGTATCACCTCCCAAGATTTTTTCTCAACAAGTATGGTGCTAAGCTTTAGTAATTCTGTACTGCCAAGGCTGACTATGGCTGGATCCAGAGATTGTTGATTTTTGACAGTTTGTAAATAGTCGCAATATCACTTGGAAGCAGCTGAGTCTGACACAATTCATCAGAGCTGGGTGTATCCGACTGTGGTGTTGGTGAAGGTTGGTTGCTATCCACTTGTTCATTAGCAGAATAATCTAAAGTTGTCTGCTCCCGATCATTATGGCAGCCATCACTAGTGCTGAAATCTTCTACCATGCAACAACCATCACCATTAGTTATGATTCATCTGGCAGCTTGTGAGGACTTTGGTTTGCTCCTAGCTGATACTTAACAGTCTGTACCAACAACTTGATGAGTGTGCTTGTCATCCAGAAAATAATCAGTACATTCTTGTACAACCAACTTCTCTTCAGCAATTCTAGTACACACAGAGTTTTCATTTTGTGCCCTCTCCGATAGTTCATTTTGGATTTCGCCATGCTTGATGCTCCCCATAGTTTGGTGCCCTTGTCACATTTGGTGCAGTCGTGGCAAGGCCTCCTTGATAACATATTAGCATTTCCACGTTTGCTCCCTGTCAATTTTTCCATGTCAATGCTCTATGGTAAAGGTGAATTTACTCAAAAATCTTTAACCACCTTGCTACTTGGACAGATGGCGTTGTCCTCCTGCATAACCATAAAAGTGAAGTATTTTCAGTACGAGTTTTAAACTCTTTACCGTATAAGTATGAACAAAAATGAGCAACATCTTTGACAACAGCTAACAGTTTTCTATTAGTTACACAATAGTTTTTCTGAGCAGGTGACCAAGCACAACCATAATAGGATATTACCCATTCCTAGCCATCTTGAATTTGAGGTAAGACTGCACCAACCCATTAAGAGAATCATCTGTGTCCAGGATATAATCAAGAGCCGGATTTGGATAACCCAGAACTGGTACCGAGGAGCGATTGAAAGTGTTGAAAAGTGTTGAAAGTTGCATGGCACTCTTCAGTCCATTCAAACTTGGCTGTTTTGCCAGTTAGTTTAATACCAGTCGGGCTTTGTTAGCAAAGTCCTGGACATACTGACAATAGTAACCGACATTCCCAAGAAAAGATTGTAGCTCAGTAACATTATTTGGAGATGGACAAGTAGCAACAGCGGATATTTGGTTTTGATCAGTTGCAACACCATTATTACTATATGTCCCAAATAGGCCACTTTTTTGGAAGAGATGTTAATTTGGATGGCTTAAACTTGAGTTTGGTCGATCAAAGCCGAGATAGGATCTATTCAAGGCTGAGATAATGTTCTTTGAAGCTGCCGCCCATGACTTTAACATAATCTAGATGCAACAACAGCCTTATATTGGAGTCCGTGTAACACTTGCTCCATCATTCGTAAAAATGTTGCAGGGACTACTGTCAAACCAAATGGCAAGACTTTCCATTTTACTATGCACAGGTTTTCTTTTTTGCAAAATGCCAACTTATCCTTAGCATTGTCATCTAATGGAATTTGCCAATAGCCGCTTATGAGATCCAGTGTGGAGAGGTTTGTTGCCAGCCAAGGCTTCCAGGCTTTTATCTATATGAGGTAGGGGGTGAGCATCACGGACTGTAATAGCATGTAATCTGCGATAGTCACTACATAACCTCCAGTTGCCATCTTTCTTTTTCACGAGCACAGCAGGAGAGCTCGATGCTTCATATGCAGGCTCAATAAGACCTTGGTAATCCAATTCGTGAATTTGCTTACGGACCTCGGCGTCTTCCTCCACCCCTAAACGTCTAGAGGCCTGTTTAATTGGCTTTGACATCGCCATTACAGAAATACAACGTTTCATTAAAGAAGTCCTTCATCAGAGTCACCTTTCGCAAATACATCACTGAAGCTATGCAGCAAATTAGCAATCGATTTGCGTTGCGAAAGCTGAAAACATCCTTCAGTTGCCTCCTCATACAGGCTCTTCAAGTGAGATGGGATAGCAGGAATATTTTCATCGAACACAAGTTTCATGTGATTCCCATCTATTATGTAGACAGATGAATCACGAATTTGTGTCTTCTCCAAGCTAACACATTGCTCTATAATAGAGCTAGCACTGAGATGACAGACTTGCATCGCAGGATTAATGCATCTAACAATTTTTTTTATCTTTGTTCCATTTACTCACACTAGCAGCAATAACTATGCCATGCTTATCTGCAATCCTTGTGTCTTCCACTTTGCAAACAGGGGTACAAATGTTATTCAACAACCGACACTGGATCAACCATTCAGATTTAGCAAGAATAGATTAATTAGCAATTTCTTGTACTAACCAAATTTATACCACGCTGGTTGGTACACCTAAGGTGTTTGCCAATTGTCACCACAGTATACTCGAAACAAGTAAGTAATCGTGGCTTATTAAAAAGGGCATTCCAAGTATAGCATCTGGCTCAATATCAGTAATAAAAAAGTCTAGTCCAATGGGTTCTGACCTTAATCTGCCAGCTAATCTTATCTGTTCATAAAATTCCAGACCAGAACCATCTGCCAGAGTGCCTGTAGCGTGTTCGAATGCCAGCAATGTACCAAGAAATCTCTAGGGCAGTCTATCATACACTCTCCTTGCCAGCAAGTTGAGGGTACATCCACTGCCTACTAAACAGTGTACTGAACAGCCTTGGACTTTTCCTGGATTATACAGTGCAGAAGCAGTTGCTGCAAAAATTGTGCAATGATGCTCTTCATCAACCCTAGTCCTGCAACTATATTGACCTAACAGAGGCGTCATAGCATCGCTAGAACAATGTAGAGGCAAGGGAAGAAAATCAGGTGTCTCACCCACCAAGACTGTCTGCTTGGCTCACTCTTGTTTCTCTCCTGCAATGCTTATCTGGTTTTCTGTAACGGGTATATGACACCGGCCCACCCACTTTACCCGTAATCTTGAGAGTGAGCTTTGCTAGTTTTCTGGATTAGGGTTCGTGGATGATGGTGGCCATTTTTTCCGTACTGTACAACTCCTCATTAGGTGGGAGAAGTCTCCACATCTGAAGCTGTTCCTGACTGCATGAGACTTGACATTGGCCAGGTTACCATTCCTTTGCTCTAGAGCTGCAATCCGGTCATGCTGATCTTTTATCAGATTTGTCTGTTTTGCCATTTCTAATGACATGGAGAGTAGCACCTGAGCCGGATTTGTCTCAGTGCAGTGTTGTCTTCCGCCGCTTTGCAGCTAATACTGCTCTGATTATCTATTTGGGTATCTCTAGGAAGATCTCTAGTCCTTGGTGGTCGCATTGGTTGACGCCCAGCTATTTCATAATGTTTTGTTGTGGCGATGGCTTTAGGCAAAACAGTTGAATGCTATCTGACTTGTTCATGAAGCGTTTTAATGAAGAAATAGGAACAGTCGATGCTGATGTAACAAGCAGGTTAGTCAGTGCATGAATAAGAAATGTGTTGGCGTTGCTTTGAGATGTAGCCTTTTGGTGATGAAGTAAGCTTTAACATAAAGTTATAATTTGAAGTGATAGAGGCCAATGAACTAAGATGTGTAAATCTAGCAATAATGGACAGAATATATGACTGGTTCGGCAGCGTGCTATAGTGAAGGCAAAGAAAGACTCTCTCTGTACTGAGAAAAGGTGGAGATACTACAAGCACCTAAAGAGCTGAACTTTGCTGAAGATAGATAATCTTCTCCTGCTTGTTGTAAATAGGGCAACTGTTCTTATACATCAGACGCAGACAATCCAAACATCTGTATCAGATTTCCTGTTTACTTCAACAAACGTGTCCAACCTCTTCCCCAGACTTTGGCTGTTTGCTCTAAGCAGGATCTTAGCTGTACTAGTGCAACTCTGTCATCCCATCGGTTTGCTTCACAGATTTTAGTAAATTTTTTTATAAACAAGTTCACATCCTCATGTCCATCAAAGTGTGGTAACCTGAGATCCACTCGACCACTGAGTGTAGATTTTGGCATCTCAGACTTTTTCTTATATACTCCAAATATTTGGCGAGTGTGCGCAATAAATCTTCTGTAGACTTGCCATTTCACACTATACAGCAGAGGTTACCGATCTTGAATGTGGCTGCTGTGTTGGTTGTGCAAGCTGGCTTCCGAATTGCAAGGCTAATCTGAAAATAGCTGAGCGCATATGGCAATTAAAGAAGCTCAACTTAGTAAATCCATCACAACTTAAAGGTGATCAATTGGCCCAGATGTTACAGCGCCGGTCCCCATCAACTTTGGCAGCGTAAATGAAGGTAAACTGTTACAGTGATCACTGTTAGCTACTGAATAGTTCTAAAACCTACTGGAAGCTACTGGCATAGGATAATCTTGAAATATAGCATGTTATTATAATGTGTTTAAAATGAATATTCTACAAGCTCCATAATAGATGTCTTCCCTGCTTACTATACAGTAGTGAGACTTTACCAGAGTTATTAGGATTTGCCATTTGGTAAGAACTGATCAAAAGGTAAAATATTGCAAAGAAATGTTATGCCAGAACTAGAAGCTGTGTTATAAAACACAATAAGTTTCATGACAAAATGAGATCTGCTGTTTTGTTTCAAACAAAACTTTAAACTCCCAAAACATTTTGAAACATCTACAAGAGAAGTTGTTGACTCTGTTGAACAAAAATCCTTCCATTAGTTAGCCCAACTACAATGCATGCTAACACAGTAGCTAATTTATATACTAGTTAAGGGTCACCTACACTCATCCTTTGTTGATAATTCTCTGGCCAACAGTTAAGAGGTAATTAAAACTGTAACACCGTTTTAATTACCTCTCTATCCACCAATCATTTTCTTAATAGCTTACACTCAGTATTTTGAAAACACTAAAAAGTTTTGGAGTTTGTGTTTTGGACAATTTCTAAGAATTGACAGTGTCTATTCCACAAATCAAGTGCAGTATGGCCACTGGGAATAGAAAAGCTTGGTAGTTGATGATGAGTAAAAAGTGTCAGTCAGAAAAATAGGTAATGGGATAAATATGAATAGCAATGTCTGAGTTATCGTCTCTTGATATATGCCAAGCGAAGGAAGGAGTAAATTTGATGGAGAACAGGTGTATAATAATGTTAAATATGATACATTTTCGATGAATACATGTAGGGCTATTAGTACCTTTACTGTTAGTAGCTGAACACAAGTAGGTAGTGCATGTAGATAGTACTATTAGTACTCTTACTGTTAGTGGCTGAACACAGGTAGGTAGTACATTAGGTAGTACTATTAATACTCCTGCTGTTAGTGGCTGGACACAAGTAGGTAATACATGTAGGTAGTACTGTTAATACTTCTACTGTTAGTGACTGGACACAAGTAGATAGTACATGTAGGTAGTACTATTAGTACTCCTACTGTTAGCGGCTGAACGCAGGTAGGTAGTACATTAGGTAGTACTATTAATACTCCTGCTGTTAGTGGCTGGACACAAGTAGGTAGTACATGTAGGTAGTACTGTTAATACTCCTACTGTTAGTGACTGGATACAAGTAGGCAGTACATGTAGGTAGTACTGTTAGTACTCCTGCTGTTAGTGGCTGGATACAAGTAGGTACATGTAGATAGTACTATTAGTATTTCTGCTGTTAGTGCTGGACACTAGTAATTAGTACATGTAGGTAGTACTCCTGCTTATGTTCAGTAACTATTTGGTAGTAGTAATTATAAGATTTACTAATATAGACTTTTCAAGCTTGGTTGATAATGACAGTCGTGTGAGTTGAAGAGCTATTTTTCTGATTACTATGACAAAACCATGCTTTTCTCCTACTCACCCCATTTTCAACTGTCATTATCTTAATAGGCTGTTAGCACCTTTAAAGAGTTTTCATTAATCTCAGAGTCACAGCATATTCTGATGGAGAAAATCAAATCAGCGTTTTCAGCATTCTGTGCCGGCAAAGTTCAGATGTGGATGTAGAAGTTACACCTAAAAGATTATGTTTCCTACCGAATGGTGACCCACTGGTAACAGGTTGGCTGGAAGATTCAAATCAGATTGCAGTGCTTACAAGGTACCAAGTAGAAAGCGGAAAGCTCACCACTGTCTGGACATGTGAAGGTTTGCAAGATACTTATGGAGTTTGTGAGAGTGAAGGACTCATATATGTTTCTACATGGAATAGCAAGTCTATTTACATTGTTTCTCTTCAAGGGCAAGTGTTACATAAACTAGTGAACGAACAACTCCCACAGCAAGCAGGACAGATAAGTGTTAAGGGTGATGAGTTGGTTGTTCGGGGGTATAGCAAGAGCCAGTGTGTGTATATTGTGGTGGATTTTACTGTGCCACTTTCACGGTTTCCCACAAGCCGAGTAATCACGAAGACCGAGTTGTTATCTGAGCATACAATGTATATTTACATAATAAATATAGTTATATTAATATAACAACGTCATGCATACATAAATATTACACAGTATAAGGATAGAGTGTCTCTCGTATGCAGGGAGCTGCGCTGCACTGACTGCCTCTCGATCGCGTCTGTTCTTTTATCTGCTTCGTTCTTGCTGGCTCCCCCCACTTGTGGTTTTGCTCCCCGCCGTATGTTTGGTGGCTACGTGACCCGCGTCACTCTGCCTTATCGCCAGCCCAGCCTTCGAGCGAGATGGGGAGGCCTGGCCCAGCCTGTCACTTGGCTGTCACGCTGGCACTGGCTCTGCTCGCGATGCGTTTCCCTCACACTCTCCCCCAGGACTGGCCATGGGGGCCATCCAACCGACGCCGAAGGGAGAGAACATTTGGGCCCAGAGCCAGTGCTGTCAAGACTCTTCTTCCCACTGGGAGATCGTGTCATCCAGAAACAGGGCATCCTTGCATCGAGGTCGGGCACCCCTAACGAGTCCTCGAGCCCGGATGGCCATCAGATGCCAACGGCGACCATCCTCTTGTAACCGGTCGCAGTGGCCCTCTCACAGTCGCTAGAGCTCCTCCTTCCCGAACCGCTCTCCAAACTGGTTCCGAAGTCGATCTGCTCTGGTGGGTAGGGTTGGCACTGGTGGAGAGTTCTCCTTTTCCTTATAGGGGCGGGAAGGCCATCTGTCTGTGGATCCAACCTTCTCTTTCCTAGGTGTGGGCCGCTTTCGTCCTGGCTTCTCTAGTCGTGGCTCCTCCCAAAGGTGGTTGTTTTCTCCCTGAATGGTCCAGACCCTGGCCGGTCTCTCGGGTGGGGTGAGTGTGGGCCAACACTCTCCCCACCCGAGAAGTTCAGGTCTGTCGCCTGAACTTCAGGCGGTCTGAAGTTCTGTCGCCTGAACTTCAGGCGGTCTGAAGTTCAGGCGACAGGTCTGTCGCCTGAACAGACCTGTCGCCTGCTGGTCTGTCGCCAGCTGGGCAGATCTGTCGCCTGCTGGTATTTGCCGGGTGGTGGAGACTTTGGGGCCTTGGTGCAGGCAGTAGTTGGCTTTACTGCTGCGGCCCCTTCCTGTTTTCCGGAACAGCAGGTCTACCCCGAGGGCACCCCTTTCCGACGTGCCCTATTTTCCCACACCCCCAATATTGCAGGGGTCGCTTTATAGGAACATCTCCACTGGGTGTGTGTTCCTCCGTAATCTTCTGTACTTGCCAGGTGAGGGGTTGGACCATAGATATATATACCTAGATTGGCCAATAGGGAAAAAGCCTGTCAGACCTAAATAGCACGACGCAATGTCACTGTATTGTACCTCACGCTTGACTGCACTGCTGTTTACAATGAATCTAATGGGAAGAAGGTAACAAAATTACATTTATTTTCACATAAAAACCTTCTTGTATACATAATCCAGTAAACTAAAGCAATTCTGTGATAATATCTGATAATCACCATAGATTAAAACTATAAAAGCTATGAATTGTTGCACACAAATCATGAGCCATCATGGCATTATTTGCAACCCTCTCTTATCCCCATTCTCTCTTTTCCCTTTCTCCAAAGAATAAGTTAAAAGGGGAAAAGAGAGAAGGGGAATGGAGAGGGGAGGGGAAATAGCCCACCCACTCAAAGAGCCAGACTTTGGCTAGGTAAATAGACTAATATGCTGAACTAAACATGACTAAATATGATGAGTATGCAAGTATGTCTGAAGTCAAAAATGAGACAGAATGATTATTTTACAGCTGGCTAGGTCACCAAAGCTGAAGTGTAATGATTGTATCACTAGCATCGTGGATGTTACCAACGTTGATGTAAACCAAGCAACGAATTCCCTAATTACAGTTAAGAATCAGGGTGGCTTGACTTTGTCTTCGCCTGTGGTGATTGAGGTTTGCAACCACAGCGAGAAAGCGACAAGAGTGTTGCTTAGTAGTGCTGGATTGGCGAAAAACTTTGCCAGGCTAGCACTAATTGCCACCACTAAGAAGCCAGTCACGAAAGGACAATACCAAGTTATTTGTACATATGCATAAGCAAGTTAAAGGTTGACTTGCAACAAAATTCACATTGCAGTTATTTGGTATCATAAGATTCACCATGCCTTACTCTGTTGTGTTGTAGGTGTGAAATATATGAGAAGGTGATTACAAGCTCTTAAAAGCTAAAAACTTATACAGTCATACTTCAACTTACGAGCTTAATGCGTTCCGAGACTGAGCTCGTATGTTAATATACTCGCATGTTGGTGCAATTTATTTATATATCGAACAATTAAATATATATTGCTTGGTTTCCATACTCTAAAAATGCAAATAAAACACTCAAAACAAGATATTGTAACAGAAAGAAGATGTTGGTTATTGTCATAATTTACCACATGCTTTCAAAAAGCAACAATCAAAAAATAACACAAGGAAATGTGATTATTTAAAATGTAAAATTAAATACATACAATAGCAGCTAATGCTAGCATTTGCGAGAGAGGGAGATATAAGTTATCCTTCATTACAACAGTTGTCTTTGATAAATTTGAATTTTATCAATGTCTTAAAAGACAAGCTCTAATGTTGGTATGGTATTGGCCTTCAATCTAGCTTTTTTCCCAATACCATGTGATACTTGGTAGCTGTCACTAGTGAAGTGGTCTGAACAAAGTACAGAAGATTTGCTTGGGGTCCACTGTTCTCGTCTCACTGTTCTAATCCAGGCATCCTTGCGATCAGCAGCAGTAGGAAAACTTAACAAGTAATAAAAGATACATACAATTAGTGGTGTTTTTTGCTCATCGGATTATTGACTTTTTGCCTTTGAGAAGTGTAGCATTAATCTTGTCAAATAATGGAAACTTTTAAGCCTGATTATAGCCAAAGATAACCATGCTCCAAGCCATGCTCATGTAGTATGTTCATGAATTCTCCCAACGATTAGCAGGGTGAATGTTTGTTATATTGTCCTACCTGTGGAAGCTTTTCTCTGGGCATTTTCTTGGATAATTGGAACATCCAAAAGCAACGCAGCAATTCTTACTAGTCTTCTCAGATGACTGTGAGCTTGATGAATAATGGTGAGATCGCTGCCAAAATAGCAATGAATATGAATTCCATTCTGACTTAGTGATTTATAGCAAGATGGTTTCCAAATTAATGACTCAAGCATCACAAAGTAGCAGTATTACACAAGCAGCTCCTTGGGCAAAGTTAAGGAAACCTTCCAAGAGAGAGTCAATCAGTTAATGAATCAAACAAGTTGAAGTTGATAGTAACTTGACAAACAATGATGTCTGCTGATTTGATTGTCTTCAATAATTTTTTCAATGTGTCAAATATGGGGAAAATATGTCCACTATTGGTATGAAAACTGTTCTAGTTTTTACTATAGAGCCTTACAGCTGATATTTAGGAGTTTCAAGCCTATCTTTGATATTAAAAGTAGTAAAAAACTCACCTTAGTAGCAGCTGACACACTCTTCTCAGCTTCAGCCATTGTAAACTAATGATGAATCTTGCGGTCAGTCAAGCGTAAGGTACAATATGAGTACGTTGCGTCATGGCATTTAAGTCTGACAAGGCCACCAATGGGACTAGCTATTATTGGCCAATCTAGGTATATATATCTATGGGTTGGACCAATTGAGTGAGTTGGTCCAGCGTGGCATCCTGGACCACCGCGGCCTGGTCTTCGGCGGGCTCCTCGATGCTTCGCACCTCTGGCTGGTTTCTCCTTTCTGGCCGGATCTGCAAAAATTTTATGCTGGCTTGCACAGCATCTGTTAAGGTCACCGTGGGCACAGCCAGCAGATGCCGCTGCAGATTGGTGTCATTAAACGAGTTGCAAAATAATTATTTTGCCATATCAGCCTGGTAAGGTACCGGCAAGTCCCCGTAGGCCACCTTAACTAGGCGTTCTTCTTGACAGGCATGCTCCTGTAGCGAGGCAGTCGCCGTCTTCCGAAGGCTGTTTAGCCGAGGCCTTGCCTGTCGAGGGGAGAGACCGAACCGAGCCCGGAGCATCTCAGAGATGGCTCCCACCTCGCCTGCCTCTCCGCAGTTCTCGGCATCCTCTCGGAGTGCCTCTCTCAGATGCAACAGGCTGGCTCCATTCGCCCATCGGTTGGCCTCCGCCACCTCTCGGAACCGGTGGATGAAATACTCCAAGTCGCCGGTCCCGTTGTACTGAGGGGTCTTGAACTGTGGCCACGAACCTCAGTTCGTTGGGCCATTGCCAGGCGCTCCAGTACATTGGCCAATCGGTCGGTGCCGCGCTCCGTGCTCCGCGCTCTCCTTTGCATCTTGTTCGAGAATATGCCTGTTTACTGGGGGTCGATTGCGTGCCTCAGCACGATCTGCCAGTAGCAGGGAATAACGTTTCGTTGTTCTTTCCTAGCCGAGAGTATGCCTGTTATTGGGAATCGACTGCGTGCATCAGCACGGTCGGCCAATAGCAGTTAATAACGTCTTGGTAATTTTTTCTTATTCCGAGGCCTTCACCAATCCGGTGTGTTTGAGCGATGCTACAACAAAGTCGGCAGCCGGATCCAGTGTGCTTTTTCCGTCCGAGTGCTAGCTAACCCTGGTGTGCTCGATCGATGCTTATAAGCAAGGTCGGCAGCCGTGATCAGGTTTGCTCCTCGTAGTGCTTACTCGGTTGTTGTGAATTCGGGCTAAGTATCCTACTGCTGCCACCAGTGTGGTGGATTTTACCGTGCCACTTTCATGGTTTCCCCGCAAGCCGAGTAATCATGAAGACCGAGTTGTTATCTGAGCATACAATGTATATTTACATAATAAATATAGCTGTATTAATATAACAACGTCATGCATACATAAATATTACACAGTATAAGGATAGAGTGTCTCTCATATGCAGGGAGCTGCGCTGCTCTGCTTGCCTCTCGATCGCGTCTGTTCTTTTATTCGCTTCGTTCTTGTTGGCTCCGCCCACTTGTCGTTTCGCTTCCCGCCGTATGTTTGGCGGCTACGTGACCCGCGTCACTCTGCCTTATCGCCGGCCCAGCCTCCGGGCGAAAGGGGGAGGTCTGGCCGGGCCTGTCACTCGGCCGTCACGCTGGCTTCCGGCTCTGCTCGCGATGCGTTTCCCTCACAATATTTTAAAATAAACTTTTGATTGCTGAAGCAGCATTCCTGCTACAATAGGGTTGACAAAAAACCACAGGCTATTTTGTGCCCTCATCTTCTCATAGCATTTTGAGAAGCTTTTTAATGGTTACATTTGTTTAACAAAGGGCTACCACTTTATAATTTGTACGTGTCATTCTGAGTATTTTTAGCATTTGAAGTTATATATGCAGAACATATGGTACAATATATATATGTTATATAAACATCATATGCATATTCCACACATTAATATTATATCTGTTATCAACATGTATTATTTGTACTAAATCATTCACACTGTAAAACTTGAATAAAATTCTAATCAGCAACACTTTACAGGAGTTAACATTGTTAAACAAAAAAGCAGCCAAAGGGAAACAGTAGCTGTTGAAATATGACCCAATTAGGTAGTAAATGTAGGTAGTACTATTATTACTCTTGCTGTTAGTGGCTGGATACAAGTAGGTAGTACATGTAGGTAGTACTATTAGTACTTCTACTGTTAGTGGTTGGACACAAGTAGGTAGTACATGTAGGTAGTACTATTAGTACTCCTACTGTTAGTGACTGGACACAAGTAGGTAGTACATGTAAGTAGTACTATTAGTACTCCTACTGTTAGTGACTCCTACTGTTAGTGACTGGACACAAGTAGATAGTACACGTAAGTAGTACTATTAGTACACCTGCTGTTAGTGACTGGACACAAGTAGGTGGTACATGTAGTTAGTACTATTAGTCCTCCTGCTGTTATTGGCTAGACAAAAGTAGATAGTACATTTAAGTAGTACTATTAGTACTCCTGCTGTTAGTGACTGGACACAAGTAGTAGTTCATATAAGTAGTAGTTCACTTATGGTCATGTTTTAAAGGCATGGTTTAAAGTCATAGTTTAAAATCATGGTTTAAAATCATAGTTTAAAGGTTGACTTGCAACAAAATTCACATTACAGTTACTTGGTATCAAATGATTCACCATGTTTTACTCTGTTGTTTTGTAAATGCCAAATATATGGAAATGTGATTACAAGCTCTTAAAAGCTCAAAAACGAAAAGCGGCCGTAGATTGGAATCTCTTTATTTTGATGACGTAGCCATGAAATTTGGTTATCGTCTTGTCACGTATGTTCTCATGTGAATTGAAAGGCCAATACAAAGCTCAATATAAAACTTATCGTAGTACTAGATTATGACAAACATTTCGGGTTTTACCGAAGACCCTTTATCAAATATAGATGCTCGCTACTTTACAGTTTTGTTTCGGCATTATTCAATCGTCAAGTCGTTCTCTGATCATGTGACCCAATACTTTGCAAATAATTTTTGCAGCACTTTTCGATTATCACAGGTGACCAACAGGCTCATCATGATTATCAGACAATGGTATGTACTCGTTCGAGCTAAGGTTAAAAAGTTAATGATTTTTTATGGTAAGTTAAAAGGTATCAGTGCTAAAAGTGACAGCATTACAATGATGATAAAACAGACGCGTAAGAACAATAGATATAATTTTATTAAATGCGTGAAGTATATTTGTGAGAATATTTCGACGAATAAGGTTGCAAGAAAGTGTAAACAGCAACCATCTCTCACAACTACATCACATTTGAGCCGTTTTGGAAAGGGAATCAAACCATAGAGTTATCTCCCCCTAGAGTGATAACTACGCGAGTGTTTCCGGTGCCAACAAGGAGCGTTTAGGCCACGCCTCTTTTTTGTGCTAGTCAGTCGTAGTGATTGACTAGATAATAACATCAGCCATGAGAAGGCTTAAACAAGGATCATGAATTTCCAGTTGAGATAGTAATTAATGCTCATATTAAAGAAAAGATGATTATAGTTTATTACTCTAATATATGCTTATTATTTAAAGCAATTCAATACCTACCAGGGATTGCTAAACATATTATGGAAATGTTTACTTTTTCATTTCCATAAACATAAATATTTCCATAATTTTAGGGAAATGGATATGGACATTTTATTTTACAAGTATGGAAATGGTATGAAAATGGAAATAATATGGAAATGAATTATGGAAATGCTATGGAAATAATATGGAAATGAATTATGGAAATGGAATTAATATGGAAATGAATTATGGAACTTTTATGGAAATGGAAATAATATGGAAATGGAAATACTATGGAAATGAAGTAGGGAAATGGAATTAATATGGAAATGAATTATGGAAATGGAAATAATATGGAAATGGAAATAATATGGAAATGAATTATGGAAATGGAATTAATATGGAAATGAATTATGGAAATGCTATGGAAATAATATGGAAATGAATTATGGAAATGGAATTAATATGGAAATGAATTATGGAACTTTTATGGAAATGGAAATAATATGGAAATGGAAATACTATGGAAATGAAGTAGGGAAATGGAATTAATATGGAAATGAATTATGGAAATGGAAATAATATGGAAATGGAAATAATATGGAAATGAATTATGGAAATGGAATTAATATGGAAATGAATTATGGAAATGGAATTAATATGGAAATGAATTATGGAAATTGAAATAATATGGAAATGGAAATAATATGGAAATGAATTATGGAAATGGAATTAATATGGAAATGAATTATGGAACTTTTATGGAAATGGAAATTATATGGAAATGAATTATGAAAATGGAAATTGTGACATACACGCAATCCCTGATACCTACATGACTTGCCAAGGCACTGAATAGATAGTGAGTGAAAGTGAAGGTAATGCAAGCAGTTACTCATAGATAACATATATAGTCATACTGGGGTTGTATTACATTGGTGTGATGGGAAGCTAATCAACTGCCATCAACTATGAGCTGTACTACCCGGTGTTACCCGAGTAATAAAAAAGTATTTGGACAGAAAATTTATTTTTATACAGTATAACATTTACTATTCTAACTTTTAAACTTCATATCATGAGAAAATATTTTTAAGCAGTTTAAATGAATTAAGAGGAAAAAGAAAACAACTCTAAAGGTTTGCAAGCTTTTTCAAACTACAACTTTTAAATTTCATATCATGAAAGAAGTGTTTTGTTGAAATAAATTAGGAAAAAAATAAAACTGTAAATGTGTTTAAATGTAAAATAATTAGCAAGTAATGGCTAAATATAACCTGTTTAGCTATGATTACAATGAAAAATTATTTAATAAATAAGGTAATAAAAAAGTCTATTTTATTTTTATATAATTATAGTTAATAGAATTAAGTATAATTTATTTTTATTTAACATATAACAACATTTACCACTTTAACTTTCAAACTACATATTATGAAAAGTGTTTTGTGTAATTGAAATAAACGAAGAGAAGACAGAAAATAAAAACAACGGTAAATGTTTTCAAGATTTTTCAAACAACTACCACATTTAAACTTCATATCATGAGAGAAGTTTTTTGTTAAAATGAATTAAGAAGAAAAATGAAACTGCAAATGTGTTTAAATGTAAAATAATTAGCAAGTAATGCTAAATATAATCTGTTTAGCTATGATTACATGTAAAATAAAAAATTATTGTAATCATAGCTAATTTTTATTACTTTATTTAATAAATAAAGTAATTCACAACTACTTTTTTATTACTTTATTTAATAAATAAAGTAATAAAAAGTCTATTTTATTTTTAAATAATTTTAATTTAGTATAATTAAGTATAATTTATTTTTATCTAACATATAACAACATTTGCCACTCTAACTTTCAAACTTTTTGCTTGCTTACATCAAGCAAAGATGTCCACTAACTAGTGGACATCTTTGCTTCAAGCTAGTCTATGTATTTGATTGATATGTATTGAAATCTAATATTACATGCAAGGGCTGTTTGTGAACTGAGGTTACAATGAATCACTCTATCACCATACAACGTCAATACTTTCAGTTGATGGCAGTCGATTAGCTTCCCATCACACCAATGTAATACAACCCCAGTATGACTATCTATCTTATGTATGAGACTATGAATAACCAATGATATACAGCCCCTCATGTGTGGGGCTGTATATCATTGGAGTAACTGATTGCATTAACTCACTTACTTAACACCATCTATTCAGTGCCTTTGCAATGCATGTAGGTATTGAATTGCTTTAAATAATAAGCATATATTAGAGTAATAAACTATAATCATCATTTCTTTAATAAGAGCAATAATTACTGTCTTAACTGGAAATTCATGATCATTCTCATGGCTGACGTTATTGTTCTGTCAATCACTACGATTGACTAGCACAAAAAAGGGGCGTGGCCTAAACGCTCCTTGTTGGCACCGGAAACGCTCGTGTTGTTGAATGCACAGTTATCACTCTAGGGGGAGATAGCTCTATGATCCAAACTACGGCGGTCTCGTGTGGCTGCGATTTTCTGTTCGTTTTTGAGCTTTTAAGAGCTTGTAATCACATTTCCACATATTTTGCACCTACAACACAACATAGTGGGACATGGTGAATCTTTTCATATCAAATAACGGTAATGTGAATTTTGTTGCAAGTCAACCTTTAAAGTCATAGTTTAAAGTCATAGTTTAAAGTCATGGTTTAAAGTCTTAGTCTAAAGTCATGGTTTAAAGTCATAGTTGAAAGCCATGGTTCAAAGTCAGTCATAGATGTCTAATACAAGATGTCAAATACTAGGAGCCCAATACTAGATGTCTAATACTAGATGTCTAATACTAGATGTCTAATACTAGATGTGTAATACTAGATGCCTATTACTAGATGTCTAATACTAGATGCCTAATGCTAGATGTCTAATATTAGATGTCTAATGCTAGATGTCCAATACTAGATGTCTATTACTAGATGTGTAATACTAGATGTCTAGTACTAGATGTGTAGTACTAGATGTCTAATACTAGATGTCTAATGCTAAATGTCTATTTCTAGATGTCTATTACTAGATGTCTAATAGTAGATGTTTAATACTAGATGTCTAATACTAGATGTGTAATACTAGATGTCTAGTACTAGATGTGTAGTACTAGATGTCTAATACTAGATGTCTAATGCTAGATGTCTATTTCTAGATGTCTAATACTAGATGTCTAATAGTAGATGTTTAATACTAGATGTCTAATACTAGATGTGTAATATTAGATGTCTAGTACTAGATGTCTATTACTAGATGTCTAGTACTAGATGTCTATTACTAGATGTGTAATACTAGATGTGTAATATTAGATGTCTAGTACTAAATGTCTATTACTAGATGTCTAGTACTAGACATCTAATATTACACATCTAGTATTAGACATCTAGTATTAAACATCTACTATTAGACATCTAGTATTAGACATCTAGAAATAGACATCTAGCATTAGACATCTAGTATTAGACATCTAGTACTAGACATCTAGTATTACACATCTAGTATTAGACATCTAGTATTAAACATCTACTATTAGACATCTAGTAATAGACATCTAGAAATAGACATCTAGCATTAGACATCTAGTATTAGACATCTAGTACTACACATCTAGTACTAGACATCTAGTATTACACATCTAGTATTAGACATCTAGTATTAAACATCTACTATTAGACATCTAGTAATAGACATCTAGAAATAGACATCTAGCATTAGACATCTAGTATTAGACATCTAGTACTACACATCTAGTACTAGACATCTAGTATTACACATCTAGTAAGGTAGGTTCTAGATGTCTAATACTAGATGTCTAATACTAGATGTCTAATACTAGATGTCTATTACTAGATGTCTAATACTAGATGTCTAATACTAGATGTCTAATACTAGATGTTTAATACTAGATGTCAAATGATAGATGTCTACTACTATCTCATACTAAATGTCTATTATTAGATGTCTAATACTAGATGTCTATTACTACATGTTTAATTCTACATGTCTATTTCAGTCGGTCAACCTCAGTAAATTACACCTGAAATGGGGAAATGTGAGTGCTCTGTGACTCTTGTTATACGTTATGAATAACATGCCTACATATTTTTAAAGGTAGAAGTAGAGGTAGATGTGATATGGTTCTCATATCGTGCTATAACTAGGGTTAGCAGTTCATATCAAGCAGGATTTTATAGTAGTTTCACCTGTGGAGATAAAATACTAGCAGGTCAAATGAAAACCTGATAGTTTTGATTAATGACGAGATCTGTTTTGTATTACTACACCATAGGTTGACTTAGTCTCCAACATGACTGACTTTCTATGGTTTACATACCTTGTTGCTATAGGATACAAATGGAAGCATTGATGTCTTTTATATAACTCCACATACACAAAGACTCCATTTATTGATCAATGTCCAGGGTTCTAACAACATAATTTGATTCAACTCAGTCTCAGCTTGTAGTGTGCAGTATACGAGAGAAGAAAATGGCTGACAGAGACTTGATTGGGGACAGTAGATGTGGATATTGCTATCAAGAGTTCAGTTTAATGAGAGATCCTAGAGAGTTGCCATGTCATCACGCCTTTTGTTTAGAATGCCTAAAGGGAGATTACAAGGATCAGAAAATTGTGAGTTGTCCGCTCTGTAACAAAATGTATGAATCAGAGGAAGATATAGACAAGCTGCCAACAGTAAAACTGACTGCACAGAAAGAAGATAACCCTAACACCACTGCTACTGCACTGATATGTGAATGTGATGAGTGTGACAACCAGTTAGCTGTCTGCTACTGCTTACAGTGCTGCCGTAAGATCTGTGCCGTTCATAAAGAAAACCATGCCATTGTGTTTAAAAGAGGGCATTCCATTGTGGATATACCAGATTACGAAGTATCAGCCACAAAAAGCAGGAGAGTCGTATGTGAGATCCATGATGAGGCGCTATCAAGAGGTTGTGATGACTGTGGCAGACTAACTTGTAATAAATGTGAGATACCCCCAGTAGCATGCACAAGTCTCAAGTATGAGCACAATTTCATGGTCCTTAGTCAGCTTAAAGAGAAGATAACTACTGAGTTTGATGAACTACTACAGTTAGTCAATGATAAGCTCACAGAGATATGTATAGTAGACAAGCAGATTTGGCGTGTGTTGGATAAAGAAGAAGCTAAATGTAAGGAAAAGATAGAGTTAATTGAAAGAGTCTGTGAAGAGCAGATTAAACGAATCAGAGAGGAGAGTGAAAACCTGAAGGAGCGTATCCATGACTACCAAAAGAGGCTGACCAATCAAGTAGGAATATTCAGCTGTGAACTGGTTGCTAAGAAACAGCAGCTAGAAGAATCTCGCACCAAAGTGCATAGGCACCTGAGAGACAGTCATGTGACTGAGTTAGTAAAACAGAGGGAAGAATGGACGACTTGTTTAAAAAGACAATTGAGCACACTGAACTATCGCGTCATAAGTGAACCAGTGTTGGTCTCTGAAACAGTCAGCAGAACAGCTTTGAATTTAGAGATAAGACAACTACCAACATCTTTGACATTTACCTCTAAGCATCTCATGAATTGTTTTTCAGAACGGAACACTTTATCAGTGTGCCACAGATCAGATGGAGGTCTATTATTGAAAGATGAATACAGTGTTAAGATAATTGGTGGGCCACCTGAAAGAAAAACGACATCATGTCAACATTTGCTCATTTCTCCAGTAGAGCATAAGAAAGTTGCTTACGGAATAAAAGTTGATAGATGCACTGTCCAAATTCACCAATATTCACCAAATCTTTCACAACTCATGTTAATTTTCTCAAAACGTCATGACAGTGGATTTTCTTTGAACAAAATGGTTCTGGCAGTTTCTGATGAATATTTTGCATATAACAATGGTGAAAATCAAATCAGCATTTTCAACGTTTTGAGCCGGCGAAGTTTTGATGTTAATGTAGAAGCTACACCTAAAGTCTTATGTTTCCTACCAAATAGTGACCTACTTGTAACAGGTTGGCTGGAAGACTCAAATCAGAACGCAGTGCTGACAAGGTACCAAGTAGAAAATGGAAAGCTCACCCCTGTCTGGACACGTGAAGGTCTACAAGATGCTTATGGAGTGTGTGAGAGTGAAGAACTCATATATGTTTCTACGTGGAATAGCAAATCCATCTATATTGTTTCTCTCCAAGGGAAAGTGTTACATAAACTAGTGGACGAACAACTCCCACAGCAAGCAGGACAAATAAGTGTTAGAGGTGATGAGTTGGCTGTTTCAGGTTGTAGTAAAACAGAGGTAGCCTGTTCAATTTTTAAAATAAATTTTTGATTGCTTGATCAGAATTTCTGGCTACCAACCATTAGTTTTGTTTCAGTCTGCTAACTTATAGTTTGGCTAGAAATGTAGCCTTAGTTTTCTATCCTACAGCCATGAGTGTGTGTGCAAACTACCGCATAAGAATACAAATGCATGTAATGTATGTTAATAAAAGGCCAGAACTTTCTACATTCTACATGTCTCTCTGAATATTGTTAGCAATTGAAGTCATATATACATAATATAGGGCATAGTATATATATAAAAAAATTGTTTCCTCACCCCGGATACCCCGTATGGGTGGTAAATTCTGCTCTAACTCGGGTCTCCTACCAGAGACCTGGGAGTTTGAGCACTCGTCTCAAGATCTTAGCTGTTCCCAATAGCGCACTTTTCTGCAACTCACCTGAGTTGATTGTTGTTGGTATTTGGGCAAGCCACATTTTATGCGCCGGTGTTATTGCGCCCAGTGCCCCAATCACTACTGGGATTACGGTTGTTCTTACATTCCAGCATTTTTCAATTTCTTCTCCAAGAGGGAGATATTTTTCTACCTTTTCTTTTTCTTTGCTGGCTATATTGTAGTCATTGGGTACTGCTATATCTATTATAGTAGCCCTCTTGTTCTCCTTGTCTACCACCACTATATCTGGTTGGTTTGCTAGGACATGCTTGTCAGTTTGGATGTAGAAGTCCCAGAGGATCTTAGCGCGGTCATTTTCATTGACCTTACCAGGAGCTTCCCACCAGTGTTGTGGTTTATTAAGGCCATACTCATCACATAAACTTCTATACACAATACCTGCGACATGATTATGCCGCTCAGTGTATGCGTTCCCTGCTAGCTGTCTGCATCCACTGATGATGTGTTGGATGGTCTCAGGTGCATCTTTGCACAGTCTGCATCTAGGATCGTCTCTAGTGTGATAGATTTTCATTTGGAGTTGCCTTGTTGGGAGCACTTGCTCCTGGGCTGCCATGATTAGCGACTCTGTATTGGCCGTTAGGTTTCCTTTGTTCAGCCACATATATGTCTGGTGAAGATCGCCAACCTTAGATATTTGTTGGTGGTAAGCACCATGAAGAGGTTTCGTATGCCAGTCAATTTCCTCATCATCAGGGCATAGGTTCGTTGTGAGAGCAGCCGATTGAAATTCAGCTAGCAAATTATCTGAGATGGCCATGGAGGCTGCATATGCTTTGATGCTTCGCTCCTCCTCTTTCACTGTCTGCTGTACACTTTTGAGTCCCCTACCGCCATCTTTCCTATCAAGATACAATCTAATAGTATCAGATTTTGGGTGGAGTGCTCCATGCATGGTCAGCAGTTTACGAGTTGCTATATCTGTTTCTTTGATGGCTTCCTCAGTCCACTTTATTATGCCTGCTGGATATCTTATTACTGGCAGTGCGTAGGTATTTATTGCCATGATTTGGTTCTTGGCATTGAGCTGGCTCCGTAAGACCTGCCGAAGGCGTTTCTTGTATTCGGAAATGGCTTTGTGACGTACCTCGGCTTCGTGGTTGATGTTGCTTTGCATAATCCCCAAGTACTTGTATCCTTCTTCTATATCTTTGATGGTACCATTTGGCATTCTTAGGCCATCTGTGAGCATAGAATGGCCTTTCTTAAGAATTAGCCTTCCACATTTCTCAATACCGAAGGTCATTCCGATGTCCTTGCTGTATACCTGAGTGAGGTGTATGAGCGAATCAATGTCCCTTTCTTTGTTAGCATACAGCTTGATGTCATCCATGTAGAAGAGGTGGTTTATCTTGGTGCCACTCTTAAACTGGTACCCATATTGAGTCTCCTCCAGCATATTGCTTAGAGGGTTTAGGCATATGCAGAAGAGCAGCGGTGATAAGGAGTCACCTTGATAGATGCCTCGCTTAATTTGTACACTCGCCAGCTTTTTGCCATTAGCCTCCAGTTCCGTCTTCCATTTGGTCATTGACATCTTGATGAATGCCACAAGAGCAGGGTGAACATTGTACATACTGAGGCACTCAAGTATCCAACTATGGGGAATTGAGTCATAGGCCTTTCTGTAGTCAATCCAAGCCATGGCAAGATTGGTTTGCCTTCTCCTGCTGTCTTGACAGACCGTCCGATCCACCAGTAACTGATGTTTAGCTCCTCGGGTGTTGCGCCCAATTCCTTTCTGAGCACTGGTCATATAGTGACTCATGTGCTCTTCCAGTTTGTCTGCAACTATTCCTGAGAGCAGTTTCCAAGTGGTGGGCAAGCACGTTATTGGTCGATAGTTTTTGGGAATCGGCCCCTGCTTTGGATCTTTTATCAGAAGCACAGTTCGTCCTTTGGTCAGCCATTCTGGATGGTCACCTTGTTCTATTAGGTATTCCATCTGCTTAGCCATTCTAGTGTGAAGTGATGTCAATTTCTTTAACCAGAAGGCTTGAATCATGTCATGGCCAGGTGCTGCCCAGTTTTTCATACGCTGCACTCTGCACTTAATGTCGTCTTTGCTGATGGTGAGTCCTTGCTGAGCCACAGTGTGTTGTTGGTTCTCTTTAAGCCTCTTCAGCCAATTTGCAGTGGTGTTATGAGTGGTCTCTTTCTCCCAGATGTCCTTCCAGAACTTTGAAGTGCTAGATCGGGGAGGCTCAGACATTGGCCTCTGCAGTTCACCTTTGAACTGGGAATACACTCTAGATGGATTATTGATGAACAGTTTGTTCATTCTCTTGTTATCTCGCTCTTTGGTGTACCGCTTCAGTCGTGCCGAGAGTGCTACTAGCCGCTGTTTGGCAGATTCTAGAGCTTCTATTGTGGCTTCCCTTTTTGGACGCTCCAAACTGTGGTTAGATCTCTCACTGAGCCTACTAACTTTCTTGCGCAAGTCCTTGATCTTATTTTGTAGCCTCAGCTGCCAGGATGGAATGGCTTGAAGCCTTGTTGGCATTGGCTTAATATCCATCTCCTCCAAGATGACGGTTGCTGTACTGTAGATTAAGGCATTAGTCTCACTGATTGATCCAGTTGAGATCGACTCCAGTGCCATGTTAATGTCTTCTAACAGCTTCTTAGGTATGGCCTTGCTAACTCTTCGTAGTGGTACCCTGCTTCCATAATCATTAGCAGCTGACATCTTGTTGATGATATTTTCCGCAAGCTCTTTCACCCTTGGGTCAAGGTCCAAGTGCATGTCCTCTTCAGCCCGTGAGTCAACACATGATCGTGTATCCATGACAGTGTGTGTTGATTTGCACTCCTCGTTGGTTGAGGTTACTTGGGTGAACTTTTCCCTAATTTCATCTACCTCAAGTTGTGATATGAGGTGCCGCTTGATTATGTTACTCCTCTGAGCTACAAGTTGCTTAGCGGTTAGTGGCAATTCAGGGCGCATGTTTATCCACAGTTGACGCATCCTTCCCATGTAGCCCCACTTTTGAGGTTCACTCATAAAGTAGCACTGCATGAGGTCCGTGTTATCAGTCCGAGTCCATTTCATCCGTTTTGAACCAGTAGCCCATTTTTCACTGCCTTGTCCTGGTTCAGCTACAGGCAGCGCGGACCTTGTTTGACCGGGCGACGTCCGAGCCGGCATGGCTTTGGTTATTGCACTCATCATAGAGGTTGTAGACGTTATACAAGCAAAGGTCTTGTCTAAGGACCACCAGAAAAGTGCAGTTGTTGGGGTTTGAACCTGAGGACCTAATGATCACGGTCCCGATACCTTACCAACTGCGCTATCTGTCCTGTATATATATATATGTATATATATATGTGTATATATATATATATGTGTATATATATATATATATATGTGTATATATGTGTGTATATATATATATATATATATATATAATATAGACATAATATGCATATCATCTACATTAATATTGTATCTGTTTCCATCATCAGAATAAAATTTCTAATAAGCAACAATGCGCAAGAGTTAACATTGTTAAATAAGAAAGCAGCCGATGACAAGCAGTAACTGCTGAAACAGGTTCAAATGGTTACAACTATGTCATGACTTGACACATTCACACTGTCTGAAAGGTTGATAAAATGAAGCAGAGGACGTCATGAGTTTTTAAACTAAATGCAGGTAGTACTATTAGTACTGCTGCTAGTGACTGGATACAAGTAAGTAGTACATGTAGATTGTACTACTAGTACTCTTGCTGTTAGTGGCTGGACACAATTAGGTAGTACATGTAGGTAGAATCATTAGTATTTCTGCTGTTAGTGGTTGGACACAAGTACATGGTGTGTAATCGTGTTTTACGTTGTCTAACGATGTCTAAGGCAATGGTGAGACGCTACTAGGAGTCAAGGTGAGTGATGCTATTGCAATGGTATTAAAGCTATCACATTAATAGTACATATAGGATTCCTGGCTTGATTGGCTTTTCGGTGCTATTGGCATACAAGCCATACGGCAACTCACCTCATTCTACAGTGTCGTATCAAGGTATGTACCTGCACGTTATTTAACATGGCATCCTAGGCAGAATCCTGCATTGTTACATTATATCAATTGAGGGGTGTTATTATAATGTGCTGTATCGTTGAGGGGTGGTAATATTTATTAATAACGCTATTTCGTAGTGTTGTTTAGGTAGGTGATCGTTATTTGTAGGCTGGTGTTGTCATATTGTAGTGGTAGCAGAGAGTGGTTGTCATATTGCATTGGTAGTGGAGTAGTATTTTTGTAGCAGTGCTAATTTGTTTCCTTGAATTGTTAATGGTTAGGTGTGGTCAAAGTGGTTGTCGATGCAGTTGTGTGTGAATATGGCTGCTAAACAGCTAGATGTTAGTGCTTTTCCTAGGTTGAGACTAGATAGTAGAAATGTCTCTAGTTCTTTTAAGTCTTGGCTTAGTGAGTTTGAGGCTGTGTGTGAGCTTACTTCATTGCGTATGGGTAATACTGAAGGTGGCATCCCACTCTTTGCTGGGAAGACTAAGTTGTTAGCTTTATTGGGCGCTATCGGTAGCAGAGGAATGGAGTTACTGAGAAGCTTAGAGTTTGATACTGTGAGCTAAGCAGCTGATGCTTACCCGATTGCTTTAAATCTTTTGAGAGGTCATTATGAGAGTGAGGAAAGTTTTTTTTGTGAGAACGATGAAATTTGTTACGGTTTCACAGGCTTTAGGAGAAGAAAAGAGAGAGTATTTGATGAGAGTGGAAAGGTTAAGTAGAGATATAGATTTTGGTTATGGTAATGATGATTTAAGGCAGCGCTTTTGTGTAGCTTTAGCAGTGAATGGTTTGCGTGATTCTAGTGCCAAAAAAGAGTTAATGCAGGAGACTGACTTAACTTGGGAGCAATTATCTAATAGATTGAAAGCTAGACATTTAGCTAGGGAATCGGAATCTATTATCAGCCGTGCTAAAAGAAATATCAAGGTAGAAGTTGACAGTATGACAGTAGATAGTGAATATAGTAACAGTAGCTTTGTTGCGCCTGTTTGTCGAGTTTCTAGGAAGAGTGAGAAACCTTGTGGTAAGCATTCTAGTTTTAGGCTGTCTAAAAGAGATAGTTCAGGTAGTGCTAGGTCTGACACCTTTTCACCTGGGTGGAGAGGTAGACAAAGTTATTAAAGTTAATCACCTAGACAATATAATTCTCCTGTTAGAAGTACTATTTGCTTTGCTTGTAACAGGGAAGGATAACATGTTAGAAATTGCTTGAGTGCTAGGTGCTATGTTTGTTCAAAGAAAGGTCACATTTCTAAGGATTGCTCTCCAAACAGGTTTATTGAAAGACAAGAGTCTAGGCGTGATTGTAAGAGATATAGCAGTGGTTGTAGTAGTAGAAGCCCATCAGGAGATACAAGATACATCAGGTACAAGTCTAGTAGACAAAGTAGGAGTTTTAGAAAGAGTCCTCACAGAGTGAGATTCACAAAGAGCAATAAAGATGGGCTATGTCGTAGTGACATTAAACAAGTTTTAAAAGTAAATAGGAAAAACGTTGAGTTTACGCTCCATACAGGAGCAGAAGTTTCTATGGTAACAGAAGAGACTAGTAGAATACTTGGTCTGAGTTTGAGTAAACCTGAATGTAGTTTATATAGCGCAGATGAATCTTCTCTATCTGTAGCTGGAGTTTGTAAAGTTGAAATCAGAAGCACTTTTAGGTCGGTTGACACTTCCATGTATGTTAAAACAGGTTCTAGGAAAACGTTTTAGGATTTTATGAGTTACATCAGCTAAAATGGCTTGACGTTAATAGTATGTGCAAAAATGATTTTAACCATATAAGGGAGTTTCCTGACGTTTTTCAGGTTTTAGGCACAATTCCTGGTACTTTTAAAATAAACTTGAAGGAAGATATGGAACCTAAGTGTTCATTAACGCTCAGACCAATTGTGTCTGGTCGTAAGGATCAAGCTGAAAAAGAATTAAACATAATGTCAGCTAGTGAATCCATTTCTCGATCTGGTGCTAGTTATGCCGGTGTAGTAAAGAACAATGGGAAAGTCCAGAAAGTCTCTATATTGAACAAAGTTAATGAGTTTTTAGATGAAATAGAAAGCGACAACTTTTTGGATGAGAATAAATTTGAGGAGAAAAGTAAAAGTATTAGGTTAAGGAGAGAGATATTACAGCACAGGTTTGAGGAGCAGATTAGAAAGTTAGAAAAGGAGGAATTGGAGTTGAATGAGCAGTATGAGAGCTCTGTTGCCCTCGAAGGCGTCTTAGCTGAGATGGTCAAGGTGAAAGCCCGTTTGCCCGCTAGATTTGCGAAGGCTAGGCCGGCGCTGGACAGCACTACCACCGGCGCCGGTGATTAAGCAGAGAAGGCTGCTGAACCTGGCTCTTGTAATCCAAGCCTTGAGGGCGATTTCAGGGAGGAAATCTTGAGTGTGGAAAAAGCCAGGGTGGAAACTGTAGGCGTTGCTAAAAGCTCCCTGGAGGAGTCTTTTGAGATCCCAGGGTTGTGTAAAAGCAGCAAAGCCTGTCAGTAGGACAGATTCCTGCACTGGTCAAAAGGAGTCCAAAACCCTTGACTTAGCTGCAGAGAAAAGTCCTTGGGAAGTGACGGAGATGATAGAGTAGTCGGGATAAACGGAAAATTGTAGTTTTAATTTTAGAAGTTTGTAACTCGATCGGAAATGATAATATATGAAATTACGATCTTCTGAGGGGACCTTTTCCTAGGAGAGGGGCATGGTGTGTAATCGTGTTTTGAGGTCTTACGTAGCTTAACGATGTCTAACGCAATGGTGAGACGCTACTAGGAGTCAAGGTGATTGATGCTATCGCAATGCTATTAAAACTTTCAGATTAACAGTACATTTAGGATTCATGTCTTTATTGGCTTTTCAGTGCTGTTAACATACAAATCATACGGTAACTCATGGACAGGCTCATTCTACAGTGTTGTATCAAGGTTATACCTGCATGTTGTTTAACAAGTAGTACATGTAGGTAGTACTATTACTACTTCTGCTGTTAAGGACAGTACACAGGTATGTAGTACATATAGGTAGTACTATTAGTACTCCTACTGTTAGTTGCTGGATGCCAGTAGGTAGTACATGTAGGTAGTACTATTAGTACTTCTGCTGTTAGGGACTAGACACAATAAGGTAGTAGTACTACCTACTTGCGCACAGTAACTATTTAATAATAGTACAATAATAAGATTTACTAAAATAGACCTTCCAAGAGTCGTTTACAATAATAGTTCGTTGATTTGAAGAGTTATTTCTCTGATGACTATGACAAGACTATGCCTTATTCTACTCTCCAGATTTTCAGCTGCCTTGGTCATAATGGCTGCTAACATATTTGAAGTGTTTATTATTTTTAAGGTCACAAAGTTTTATGGATACAAACTAAAATATTTGTTACTAAATAATTATCACTTAGTTTTAAATCATTGTAGTTCATAACTTAAATCATTCTGCATGAATATAATCAAACAGCACATGTATTTGTTTCTCCCAGAATTATCAGTTTGTTGTTGCCCTATATATAGTGCTACTTTCATATATCTATAGTATAATTTAGTTTTAGGTACAAAAATATTAAAGTTGATATATGTAAACTTGAAGCTGTAACTTAATGCTAAGACTATAGTTTGGCAGTGAAGGCCACTCAAAGAAGGGTACAATTCCTTTTGATACTTAAGTGTTTGATGACAAGATGTCAGGTACTTCGTTAACAAAGGCAAATTGTTACAGTTATTGACAATCACTGTAACAATTTGCATTTATTAACTAACATCAAATACTAATAGCTGTTAGTTAGTCAGCAGCTCTATAAAAACTATTGCAAGCATTACACCATAGAATAATCTTGATTGTCTGATTAAAACTTTTATTAATTTAATTTTTTAGTTGATTGTTTGATTAATCTTGATTGAAATAATTTATTTACTAATAGCTATTACTAATTGCTGTTAATTACTCAACGGTAATATATATTGTGAGCTAAGCAGCTGATGCTTACCGATTGCTTTAAATCTTTTGAGAGGTCATTATGAGAGTGAGGAAAGTTTTTTGTGTGAGAACGATGAAATTTGTTCCGGTTTTACAGGCTTTAGGAGAAGAAAAGAGAGAGTATTTGATGAGAGTGGAAAGGTTAAGTAGAGATATAGATTTTGGTTATGGTAATGATGATTTAAGGCAGCGCTTTTGTGTAGCTTTAGCAGTGAATGGTTTGCGTGATTCTAGTGCCAGAAAAGAGTTAATGCAGGAGACTGACTTAACTTGGGAGCAATTATCTAATAGATTGAAAGCTAGACATTTAGCTAGGGAATCGGAATCTATTATCAGCGGTGCTAAAAGAAATATCAAGGTAGAAGTTGACAGTATGACAGTAGATAGTGAATATAGTAACAGTAGCTTTGTTGCGCCTGTTTGTCGAGTTTCTAGGAAGAGCGAGAAATCTTGTGGTAAGCATTCTAGTTTTAGGCTGTCTAAAAGAGATAGTTCAGGTAGTGCTAGGTCTGACACCTTTTTACCTGGGTGGAGAGGTAGGCAAAGTTATTAAAGTTAATCACCTAGACAATATAATTCTCCTGTTAGAAGTACTATTTGCTTTGCTTGTAACAGAGGAGGATAACATGTTAGAGATTGTTTGAGTGCTAGGTGCTGTTTGTTCAAAGAAAGGTCACATTTCTAAGGATTGCTCTCTAAACAGGTTTATTAAAAGACAAAAGTCTAGACGTGATTGTAAGATATATAGCAGTGGTTGTAGTAGTAGAAGCCCATCAGGAGATAGGTACAAGTCTAGTAGACAAAGTAGGAGTTTTAGAAAGAGTCATCACAGAGTGAGATTCACAAAGAGCAATAAAGATGGGCTATGTAGTAGTGACATTAAACAAGTTTTAAAAGTAAATAGGAAAAACGTTGAGTTTACACTCGATACAGGAGCAGAAGTTTCTATGGTAACAGAAGAGACTAGTAGAATACTTGGTCTGAGTTTGAGTAAACCTGAATGTAGTTTATATAGCGCAGATGAATCTTCTCTATCTGTAGCTGGAGTTTGTAAAGTTGAAATCAGAAGCACTTTTAGGCCGGTCGACACTTCCGTGTATGTTAAAACAGGTTCTAGGAAGACGTTTTAGAATTTTATGAGTTACATCAGCTAAAATGGCTTGACGTTAATAGTATGTGCAAAAATGATCTTAACCATATAAGGGAGTTTCCTGACGTTTTTCAGGTTTTAGGCACAATTCCTGGTACTTTTAAAATAAACTTGAAGGAAAATATGGAACCTAAGTGTTCATTAACACCCAGACCAATTGTGTCTGGTCGTAAGGATCAAGCTGAAAAAGAATTAAACATAATGTCAGCTAGTGAATCCATTTCTTGATCTGGTGCTAGTTATGCCGGTGTAGTAAAGAACAATGGGAAAGTCCAGAAAGTCTCTATATTGAACAAAGTTAATGAGTTTTTGGATGAAATAGAAAGCGACAACTTTTTGGATGAGAATAAATTTGAGGAGAAAAGTAAAAGTATTAGGTTAAGGAGAGAGATATTACAGCACAGGTTTGAGGAGCAGATTAGAAAGTTAGAAAAGGAGGAATTGGAGTTGAATGAGCAGTATGAGAGCTCTGTTGCCCTCCAAGGCGTCTTAGTTGAAATGGTCAAGGTGAAATCCCGTTTGGCCGCTAGATTTGCGAAGGCTAGGCCAGCGCTGGACAGCGCTACCACCGGCGCCGGTGATTAAGCAGAGAAGGCTGCTGAACCTGGCTCTTGTAATCTAAGCCTTGAGGGCGATTTCAGGGAGGAAAGCTTGAGTGCGGAAAATAGCCAGGGTGGAAACTGTAGGCGTTGCTAAAAGCTCCCTGGAGGAGTCTTTTGAGATCCCAGGGTTGTGTAAAAGCAGCAAAGCCTGTCAGTAGGACAGATTCCTGCACTGGTCAAAAGGAGTCCAAGACCCTTGACTTAGCTGCAGAGAAAAAGTCCCTGGGAAGTGAGGGAGATGATAGAGTAGTTGGAATAAACGGAAAATTGTAGTTTTAATTTTAGAAGTTTGTAACTCGATCGGAAATGATAATATATGAAATTACGATCTTCTGAGGGGGCCTTTTCCTAGGAGAGGGGGCATGGTGTGTAATCGTGTTTTGAGGTCTTACGTAGCTTAACGATGTCTAACGCAATGGTGAGACGCTACTAGGAGTCAAGGTGATTGATGCTATCGCAATGCTATTAAAACTATCAGATTAACAGTACATATAGGATTCATGTCTTTATTGGCTTTACGGTGCTGTTAATATACAAACCATACGGTACCTCACGGACAGGCTCATTCTACAGTGTTGTATCAAGGTATATACCTGCATGTTGTTTAACAAGTAGTACATGTAGGTAGTACTATTACTACTTCTGCTGTTAGGTACAGTACACAGGTAGGTAGTACAAATAGGTAGTACTATTAGTACTCCTACTGTTAGTTGCTGGATGCCAGTAGGTAGTACATGTAGGTAGTACTATTAGTACTTCTGCTGTTAGGGACTGGACACAATAAGGTAGTAGAACTACCTACTTGCGCACAGTAACTATTTAATAATAGTACAATAATAAGATTTACTAAAATAGACCTTCCAAGAGTCGTTTACAATAATAGTTCGTTGATTTGAAGAGTTATTTCTTTGATGACTATGACAAGACCATGCCTTATCCTACTCTCCAGATTTTCAGCTGCCTTGGTCATAATGGCTGGTAACATATTTGAAGTGTTTATTATTTTTAAGGTCACAAAGTTTTATGGATACAAACTAAAATATTTGTTACTAAATAATTATCACTTGGTTTTAAATACTTGTAGTTCATAACTTAAATCATTCTGCATGAATATAATCAAACAGCACATGTATTTGTTTCTCCCAGAATTATCAGTGTATTGTTGCCCTATATATAGTGCTACTTTCATATATCTATAGTATAATTTAGTTTTAGGTACAAAAATATTAAAGTTGATATATGTAAATTTGAAGCTGTAACTTAATGCTAAGACTATAGTTTGGCAGTGAAGGCCACTCAAAGAAGGGTACAATTCCTTTTTGATACCTAAAAGTGCGTCATGACACGATTTCGGGTACTCTGTAAATAAAGGCAAATTGTTACAATTACAATTACTGTAACAATTTGCATTTATTTACTAACATGGAATACTAATAGCTGTTAGTTAGTCAGCAGTTCTACAAAAGCTATTGAAAGCTTCATACCATAGAATAATCTTAAATCATAGAATATTATCATAATGTGTTTAAAATGTGTATTGAGTAAACTACATAATAGTTTTGTCCACTGCCTACTATAGTCTACTAAGAAGAGTGCAGTTTATTAGTTTACTGAATCTGAAGTTTAGATAGATTGAAGTTCCTATTTGAGAGATAAGAGACTACAAAATCAATAATCTTGAATAATCTTGATTGTCTGATTAAAACTTTTATTAATTTAATTTTTTAGTTGATTGTTTGATCGATCTTGATTGAAATAATTTATTTACTAATAGCTATTACTTATTGCTGTTAATTACTCAACAGCTATATAAAAGCTAGTAGAAGCTTGTCTCTCAGAGAATGTAATATCTGAAAATCACAATATACTAGAACTGACATTTCATGCACTGTCGAAGTCTTCAAAATTTATAAAGCCAAGTGGTATTTGATTCAAGCCTCAGCTTGTATAGATATAAAATTAAACTTTAAACTATGTACACAGACCTACATGTATATGGAGAATTTTGGCAAGCAGTTTTTAGTTGTCAGTATTGGAATAGCTCCTCACACAATGTGTATACAAAGGTAGGCACTTCTATAACTGATTCTGGTATAAATTCATGCATGAAATGGTAAGTATTGTACAGAGTTGTTAAAATTCTCTAGTCACTCCTTTAATATTTAACTTGTAAGTTCCTCGACTTGCTAGGAATTATCTCATGTCACTGAGTGACTTACAGTCTTACTTACAGTAGAGTCTTTATCGCTTAAGGCTGGACTAACATGAGAATAAGGTACTACATGTCTGTTACTGTATGTCCATTACTAGATGTCTATTACTAGATGTCTAATACTAGATGTCTAATACTATATGTCTAATACTAGATGTCTATTACTATATGTCTATTTCAGTCAGTCTCGTCAAAGTACACTTCAAATGAGGGAAATGTGGATTAATCTGTAACTCTTGTTATATGTTATGACTAACATGTCTGACATCTTGTAGAAGGTGAAAGTAGAGGTTAATGTGATATTATTTTTATGGTGAGCGAAATATATGGTTAGCAGTTCATCTCAAGCAAGATTTTACAGTAGTCTCAACTGCAAAAATAAAATATGTACACGTCAAATGAAAATTTGATAGTTCGGATAATAGCTGGGTTTGCTTTCCGTTAGTACACAATAGGTTGATTTAGTATCTGACTTTGACTTTCTATGGTTTACATACCTAGTTGCTATAGGATACAAATAGAAGTATTGATGTCTTTTATATAAACCTAAACACACAAAAACTCCACTTATCACCAATATCTAGGAGGCTAACAACATAATTTGATTCAACAGTCTCAGCTTGTAGTGTGCTGTATACGAATAAAGATCATGGCTGACAGGAACTTGATTAGGGACAGCAGATGTGGATATTGCTATCAGGAATTCAGTTTAATGAGAGATCCTAGAGAGCTGCCGTGTCATCATACCTTTTGTCTAAAATGTCTAGAGGAAGATTACAAAGATCAGAAAGTTGTGAGTTGTCCGCTCTGTAACAAAGAGCATGAATCAGAGGAGGATGTAGACAAGCTGCCAACAGTAAAACTGACTGTACACAAAGAAGATAACCCTAACATTACTGCTGCAATGATATGTGAATGTGATGACTGTGACAGCCAATTAGCTGTTGGCTATTGCTTACAGTGCTGCCGTAAGATCTGCACCACTCATAAAGAAAACCATGTCATTGTGTTTAAAAGAGGGCATTCCATTGTGGATATACCAGATTACGAAGTATTAGCCATAAAGAGCAGGAGAGTCGCATGCGAGATCCATGATGAGGAGCTATCAAAAGGCTGTGATGACTGTGGCAGACTAACTTGTAATAAATGTGAGATACCCCCAGTAGCATGCACGAGTAGAGAGAAAGAACATACCTTCATACTGCTCAGTCAGCTTAAAGAGAAGATAACTACTGAGTTTGATGAACTATTACAGTTAGTCAATGATAAACTTACAGAGATTTGTATAATAGACAAGCAGATCTGGCGCATGTTGGATAAAGAAGAAGCTAAATGTAAGAAAAAGATAGAGTTAATTGAAAAAGTCTGTGAAGAGCAGATTAAACGAATCAGAGAAGAGAGTGAAAACTTGAAGGAGCGTATCCGTGACTACTAAAAGAGACTGACCAAGCAGGTAGGCATATACAGCTCTGTACTGATTACTAGAAAATGGCAGCTAGAAGAATCTCGCACCAAAGTACACAGGCACCTGAGAGATGTAGTTTGAATTGTATTATGTGCTGTATTATGTAACACCCCCTTTGTCATGTGGCTAGAACTAGAGGTGGAACGAGACACGAGACGTCTCGAGTATCGAGCCGTCTCGTCTTAACTATTGCCAAACTCGAGACAGGAAATAGAACTAAACCGCCTGCGCACGGTTATTAAAACATGGTTTCTCGCGGTAACAACAACTCCATATATTGTAATGGATTGCAGGCAACTGCCTTTAAAGTTATACCCGGTCTGTTACTACCTGTTGCTATTGATTATGTTGGCCACCGAGTCTAATCATGTAGTCCGGACAACGGCCCTGTTAATATATTTTAGTTTGGTTCTGTATCCTTAAAACAGATACCAGGTCGTATCCAATTACCCTCCGGATAATCCGATTTTATAAATAAGACTATTGCGAGTAAAATGTCTGTATTTTATCGTGACCTTCATAAAATTCGGGCCTCTTTTATATACTACCAATTGCGAGTAAAACTTGCCCGGACACGGAGAAATGAACGAAAGGCGGTGTCGACCATAGTCCGTGTTCGGTTAACAACTTACTTTATTGTTAGTTCAATATAAGAATATACATGTACATGTATACAGTAATTCACATAATTTCATGAGTACAATTTAAATATAATTCACATTCTACAGTTAATACACAAACAAAACTTAACACTAATGAAACGATAAGAATGAAAGTGTTATCATGTGTTCTTTTAGTCGCGGTATTGCTTTGTAGAGCGACGGCTATCGGTTTCTTACACATTACATTAAAAAGTAAGACCTATTCAATAGATGGTAAAATATACATGTACAAAGCAATATGTTTATAATAATTATTATCAATCAAGCTCAAGATTCTTAGAAATATATAACTTCGATATTTTAGAGCTGTTTGTGTCACTTTTGTTTACAAAAACTACATGCATATCACTATTAAAATGTTGTATTTAAATCGTTTACACTAAGTGAAAATTTAATTAAAAAAAGAGGTTTATCAATTTTAATTATACCAAGTAGCTAGTACGTGATATAATTATATAAGTGTAATGAAATCATCACCAAATGCTCATTATTTTACTGTCTCGTGTCTCGAATTTTTACAAGGCAGTGTCTCGAGTCTTATCTCGAACTTAAAAAAGCTGTCTCGTTCCACCTCTAGCTAGAACTAATCCTTAAAGGCAGCTTTGGTGAAAATACATGCGTATAGTGTCAAGGTGGAAATTTGTGATTGCTCTAATAAACCACAAGCAATTTCGGCTCTAAAACTGCAGTAGAAATGTCAGTGAAAGTATCCGAGTTTATCAAGACCTATGAAAATGGTAAAAGCGGTGAATTCAGCATCTGGGTGGATAAGCTAGAGTTGGTGGCTAAGCTTCAAAAAGTGGACGATCTTACAACATTCTTACCACTATAATTCATGTCAGGAGCAGCATTTGCTGCTTATAAACATTTAGAAGATCATATCAAAGAAGACTACCCTAAACTAAAGGCAGCTTTGTTAACAGTCTTTAGTGTGGACAAGTTCAATGCTTAAATTCTGCTGCAAAATCGAGCTTTAAGAGATGGAAAAGCGAAGTTTGCCAGATGGCAAAGTTCCCAGCTGATGAGAGCATACCGAGGCACCCCCACTCCTCAACTGGAGAAACAGCCAATATGCTGATGTTGGGATGGGAGCTGAGGTTGCCGGACCAGCTGGAGAGCCACACAGAGGTCCTACAGGCCGGGGGCAACCACACCTATCTGGTAGAGAGACAGGGCCAGTCTTCAATTTAGAGCGAAGCGAGGCTGAAGGCCTACCACACTTGTCCAGAGAAACTGGAGGTAGCCCCAGCCACACTGGAGCCAAGGAGGGGCCCTAACATGATGAGAGCCCAACACAGCAGGCCAGAGAAAGATCTAGATCTTTATATTTTTATATCTGTTATATTGTTGTATCAGTTATATTGCTATATCTGTTATATTGTTGTATCAGTTGTATTGTTATATCAGTTACATATATTGTTATATCAGTTATATTGTTATATCAGTTGTAATGTTATATCAGTTGTATTGCTATATCAGTTGTATTGTTATATCAGTTATATTGTTATATCAATTATATTGTTATATCAGTTGTAATGTTATATCAGTTATATTGTTATATCAGTTGAGTTGCTATATCAGTTATGTTGTTATATCAGTTATATTGTTGTATCAGTTATGTTATATCAGTCATATTGTTACATATGTTATATTGTTACATCTGTTTTATTGTTATATTGGTTATATTGTTATACTAGTTATATTGTTATATCAGTTATATTTTTGTATCAGTTATATTTTTGTACCACTTGTATTGTTATACTGTTGAATATGAGAAAGAAAATGCTCAGAATCAGAAGCAATACCTTGGTGAAGATGCTTCAAATTAGGGGGAATATTTTCTGTCAAAGCGTAGCTTTGAATTTTGCTGCTTTTGCAACAAATTACAGGTGTTTCATGCCTCCAGTGAAGTGCATCGTATTTGATGTATTTTACAGACTTTCTCCCCATAAAAACCTACGATTTATTTTATACTGGCTTTTGGGTCATGGTTTACAGCAAATTTTAATGGTAATTGACAGTGTCCAACTACTGGGTTAAAGTCTTGTTAAAATGCTCTAGTTGGCTAGTAACCAGGTATGTACCTTGCTACCGTTGATGGCAAACCCTGTCGGATTGTTGGCATGCATGAGTCCTCTCTGGGGTTTCAGTCACCGTAGCAGGTGGCAGGGTTTTTTTGTTTTGTTCATTCCGGGTGAGTTTTATCTGTAGTTTCAGCTTACCTAGCTTCTGCCATGCACTTCCTATTTGTTTTAGCCATTCATGACACTTGGCACTCGCTACCGATCGTCTTGCAGCTGCTCTGCTCTATCTTTGTCGTGCCATGCCTTAGTTTGCTGTAAAGTTTTGCTGAATTAACTTTTATTTTTTGGTGGTTTCGTTGATATAATATGCAGGATTAGTAACCTTTTACAGGTATAATATGTAGGACTAGTAACCCTTTACAGGTATAATATGTAGGATTAGTAACCCTTTACAGGTATAATATGTAGGATTAGAAACCCTTTACAGGTATAATACGTAGGATTAGTAACCCTTCGCAGGTATAGTATGTAGGATTAGTAACCCTTCGCAGGTATAGTATGTAGGATTAGTAACCCTTTACAGGTATAATATGTAGGATTAGTAACCCTTTGCAGGTATAATATGTAGGATTAGTAACCTTTTGCAGGTATAATATGTAGGACTAGTAACCCTTTGCAGGTATAATACATAGGACTAGTAACCCTTTGCAGGTATAATTTGTAGGATTAGTAACCCTTTGCAGGTATAATATGTAGGATTAGTACCTTTTTTGCAGGTATAATATGTAGGCTTAGTAACTCTTTGCAGGTATAATATGTAGGCTTAGTAACTCTTGGCAGGTATAATATGTAGGCTTAGTAACTCTTGGCAGGTAAAATATGTAGGCTTAGTAACTCTTGGCAGGTAAAATATGTAGGCTTAGTAACTCTTGGCAGGTATAATATGTAGGCTTAGTAACTCTTGGTAGGTATAATATGTAGGCTTAGTAACTCTTTGCAGGTATAATATGTAGGCTTAGTAACTCTTGGCAGGTATAATATGTAGGCTTAGTAACTCTTTGCAGGTATAATCTCACAACCAAACATGAGCGAAGTGATTGAGAAGCCAAGTTCGAATTGCTGGCCAGATAAGTATATTGATAATTGAAGGCTTTTTATAACTTGAGCTGTTATGGATCTCATACTAAATGAGGATATGAATATTGATAATGATAATGAAAATGTTTGGAGAGTTTTTGGCTTGGTTCTGTTCATAGGTACCATTATTCATTTTTTTGGCTCGGTTTTGCTTAAGAGTATCGTTAGAAGGCCTACTCTTTTATCCTATTGGTCAATCAATCAATGATTATTAAAGTGGTGTCAAAAAGCAGGCTTTTAATGGCTATCAACAGTTTCCATTTTACATACAATTCTAAAGATCCTGGTAGAATTAAATTGTTCGAATTGGTAAATGTCTGTAGCAGTTTTCTTGCAGATATGTTCAAGGTCCAAATTGTGCTACTAATTGGCGTAGTTACAGGGGTGTCAAACTCATTTTCGCCGAGGGCCACATCAGCGTAATGGCTGTCCTCAAAGGGCCAGATGTAACTTATAATTGTAATGAAATGTAATCGAATAATGTAAAATAACTTAAACTAGTCTTTGATATTAAATAACTCTGACTTCATTACTTAAAGTTGCAAACAGAACAGTTGCAAACAGAACAGTTGCACAGCAAAACATGCAAAACACTTGTTTTCAAAAAAAATCAGAAAAGTTACACAATTATACCCATCAACATGGGCATACTTTCAGTAAAATCAAAAATTGTGAGCTGCTAAAAACATGAATTTGTTGGCATACACACATTAAATCTGCAAACACTAAATAATTGCAACAGCAGCAACACATAATCAATATGTAAGCAGCAAAAAAATCAAAAAATTATTTGCTATTTGCTGAAAAAAAAAGTTAGACTTGCACCAGAGAAATTACAAAATATACAGTGTTTGACTAAAATTAGTAATTTATTACATACAATACAAAGTTATGAATATTATTTATACATGTACAGTTAGTCATGAACATGAAAATCACGAAACAATAATTTCGAATTTTTTCTCGCGAGAATTATCCTTCAAAGCATAGCAAGTCTACATCTTAATATAACTCAAATAAACTGTCATAAACATGTTTTAAACAATAACAATATGTTCAGTGACTCTGTTCTTGACTTTTCAGACTTCAGGAGCAGCTCTAAGAATGAATATGATCCTATCGAGATTGAATGATAACTTTTGTCTGACTACGGTTGACAGCCTAAAATGTGCATTTTTATTCGAGTGTAACGATTCAAACTGACAAAATTAAAAGTTAGTAAAAACTTTAAAACAATAAAAATAATGTTTCAATTTGATTTATGCAGTCTTTTATTGTCTTACCCTTTCTGAATCTGCATATTTACATCTGGAGTTGAAAAAGATTGATCGCGAACGGTAAATTTTGAAGTGACAGCAATGATTTTCGGTTCAGTCAGATGTTTTAATAATTTTTTTCTGATTAATCAAAATTAATCTTATGTAATGTAAAAATAACAACACAAGGAATAGATACATTTCAGAGGCAAGATAACTCGCGTTTGTGTGCCTAGCAACGTTATAAATACGGGAGAATGAGTCTCGTGCGAATGAGTAATTAAGCCTTAGCGGGCCACATAAAATGAGGTGGCGGGCCACATGTGGCTCGCGGGCCATGTGTTTGACACCTGTGGGCCGTAGTAGATAAAGCACTCTGGATTCGTGTGCTCTCGGTAGCGAAATGGTTAAAAGAACAACTAGTATTGACCATATGAAAGAAGTCTGGTTTAAAAGTTAGTAATAAAACCAAACAAACAATGTATGTTGATCTTCGATGGAACTTGAATGTTTTACTTGACTTTCACTTTGAATGACCGCAATCTTCTGATTTGTAGTCAGGTGCGTTATCGATTGATAACACCTCTCACAGTGTTATGACGGAATTTGGGCGTTTTCAAATACTTGAGTTAACAAGAGGGAGTGAGGGGATTAATAACACGAGCGAACTAGCCACACAATCTCGTATAACAAGGATTATTATTTGCACTCGCTTGGAGCAAAAGTTTTACACGTTTAATATCTTATTTCCTAAAACTTTATTAATATTTGTTTTACTAGCAGAGACACATAAGTAAATGATTATTACATGTTTGAAGTTATTATTAAAAGCTTAATAAAATGAAAGTACACAGAAATCTGTAATACCTGTATTGCAGAGAAAGCGCACGGCCAGTTGGGCACTCCTAGGACGTCCGCAATCAGCCACGACAAGCGTGGATTTTGTTTGTTGGGTCAGTCAGTCAGCAGAAGGATCACACACATCTATCCACTAGGAATCCAGGAGAAAGAAGAACGCCACGTAGCTAGCAGAATTTGATCTCTCTCAGCTCCGGCAAGTGTAGACGGGATGACTTCCGTTTATAGTCAAGGGAGGAACGGTTGTCAGGAAATTATTCCACTAAAAGAGAACTTGGGCTGCAGTTAATGACGTAGTCTTGCTGGCACGAATCTATTGGCTAAGGAAAAATCGCGCCACCCTTGGGCTAATTCGAACGGCAATTGCGACGCAATGTGATAGGCGCCTTTACCACAGTACAGCGCAGGCCATGAGAATCAACCCGGCACAGGGCGTCGGGAGTTATCCAAAGTAGGATGACAACTCCAAGTCTCAATCAGTAAATAAAATCTACCAAAACCGGATATAGCAACAGTAAGGTAAGAGGTGTTACCTCTCACAGTGACTTTCAGTCTCACTTACAGTAAAGTTTTCATCACTCAAGGATGAACTAGCATCAAAATAAGGTAGGTGCTAGATGTCTAATACTAGATTTCTAATACTAGATGTCTAATACTAGATGTCTAATCTTAGATGCCTAATACTAGATGTCTAATACTAGATGTCTAATACTAGATATCTAATACTAGATGTTTAATACTAGATGTCTATTACTAGATGTCTAATACTAGATGTCTAATGCTAGATGTCTATTACTAGATGTCTAATACTAGATATCTGATACTAGATGTCTAATACTAGATGTCTACTACTAGATGTCTAATACTAGATGTCTAATACTAGACGTCTTATACTAGATGTCTAATACTAAATGTCCATTACTAGATCTCTAATACTAGATGTCTATTTCAGTCAGGCTTATCAAATTACATTGAAAATAAAGAAACGTGGGTAATCTGTGACTTTTGTTATATGTTATGAATAACACGTTTAACTTGTCGTAGAAGTAGAGGTAAATGTAATAATATTCTCATATCATTCTATAGATATGGTTAGCAGTTCATCTCAAGCAAGATTTTGTAGTAGTTTCAACTGCAGAGATAAATACTCGTAGGTCAAATGAAAAGTTGATAGATTTGAATAACAACGTTGTTTGATTTCTATTAGTACACAATCAGACCTGCCAACCCAAGAGTGGGGCAATGCGTGAGATTTGATTTTGGGACAATTGATGTATTAATGATAGTATATAAAAAATTGTGGAAATTGGGGCAAAAATTTCACGCATTTTCATTTTTTCTTTGGGGTGATTGCGTGAGTCTCACGCCCAATGCGTGAGAGTTGGCAGGTACGTACACAATATCTTGATTTTGTCTCCGACATATGTTAGACTTTCTATTGTTTACATACTTTGGACTTTTATATGTTATGAATATGAATGTTATTAATATGAATGTTATTTTAATGTTATGAAGGTCGAACTAAAGGTGAATGTGATATTATTTTCTTTTTGTGCTATAGATATGGTTAGTAGTTCATTTCAAATAAGATTTGACCATAGTTTCAACTGTGGAGATAAAATACTCGCAGGTAAAATAAAAAGTGGATAGTTTTGGATAATATCAGGATTTGATTTTTATTACTAGACAATAGGTTGGCTTAGTCTTCGACATTTGTTTGACTTTTCATGGATTACATAGATAAAAGTTTACACGCTTGTTGCTATAGTAGTCTAGGAGCAGAGTAACTCAATTGTGAGTTGTTATTACTTTACTCAACTTATGCAATATGATGCGCGCAAAAGATTCTTCAATATTTATCTATTGCCTGTTTGCACGTTGCACTCTGTAATGTCGTTACTTATATACTTTCTTGTTTAAATTACATACTCATCAAATGGCGGAGGCGTAATAAACAAGTCGATCACTGTTGCCATTGTGACAAGGAATTTCACAGAATGTGATTGGATAATTGAAATAAAACGTCATAGTCCGCCAGAAAGCTTAGTAATAGCGTCCCAAACTAGTAGCATGAGCTGCGTGCACTGCGTGCCTGAGCTACTAACCTCAGTTATTTAGTAGTTTTATCACCTCAACAGATAAAAACGGTAACTGAACGTGTTGACCATTATAAGTTCAACCATCTGGAATTATTTACAACTATTGCTAGGAAAGCAGAACTAATTATTTTCATAGAAGACCTCGTTCGTTCACCGCAATAGCCATTATTTCATTGTCGTTGAATATCAAGAACGATGTTTATATTAATATGATGATTCAATCACTATTGACTGATAATAAATTCTAAGTAACTAACAGATGTCATCACGGACCAGATTTTACATGTGATGTGGTTAAATATTCCATTGTATCTTGTTGTTTTGTTCGTGTGCATTTGATGATCTGGTCTCCTACTAATCATGCCGCCTAATCCCACAAATCATGGCTGGAGTAAAGACGATGATGAGATTTTTGTGCAGTGATTTCCTGATGAACACAGAGCTATTCCTAGGCAGTTTGTCCATTGGACTAGTTGCTCATGCAAAAAGAGTAGATGTGAAAGCCGATGATGATGCTAAACTGCATCTTCAGCTTGCACGAGTGTCTGTGTAGACTGCAGCAATGAAATGAACGATGAGGTTGAAGATGGTAATCATATAGACAGTGATGATGAGCTTTAAGATTCTATTTAATAGTTTTATTAAATACTTTGCAATATGCTTTCTAAAATCAATTGAGTGATTTTGATGTATAATGATAAACAGACTGTGTACCTTGGTAAACATGCTATATAATATAATAATTATACAAGGTATCAAAATACACATACAATGTCCTATGATATTAATTATTCATCCATAAAGTTAGTTGTCATCGAACATACTGAACCAATATTGTTTTAGCACGCTACCTGTACAATAAATCTAAAAGTAAGCAAGAAATTTCGCATATAAATGTCAGTTAAATAAAAAAAATAACATGTACCGACGAAAATTACTAAGAGAAGCATAATAAATACTTTATGCTTGTCATGAGTCGCCCAGCAATATAATAATTCAATTTAAAATATTAAACATTAAATTCGTTAGTTAGTCTTCGTCAAAACCAGTGTACCCAATGAGGTATACAGCATAGCCTGTCAATCAGTATAGTTGTACAGGTAGGTTCCATTGTCAAGAGTATGAAGAGAGTTCCTAGCAGACCAGTGGGTAAGATGATGAGGAGAAATGTCTGTCATATTGAGTCCCTAGCAGCTGACTACAAAGTAAAGAATCACATCCATTACATACAATGAGTTCAAAATACAAAATTATCATAAAGACATATAAGAGCTTACATTTATGGTGCAATATTTATCCATCATAACCTATCAGAAAGAACGATCTAGCAAATCATGTAGGTATAAATTTAAAGCTTAAAAATAGGAAGAGGTACAGGACTGATTTTGATGTGTAGGCAATGTGCATAGCCCTACATGAAAGAATACAAGTACACCTTTCAGCTCTCACCACAACAATATTTAGTTAACTCATACATCGCACACTTCTGTAAGGTAATAATTGATATGTGAGCACTATAATAACAATACAATATAACTCGATAGATTAAAATTCAATGAAATATGTATTACTATATAATATCGCACAACATAATGTCACACATAAATCCTATAAAACAATTTAATGCAACGCAGTTCAATACAACATATAAAATAAATATACAATAAACCGGATCATCAAATTCACACGAACAAAACAACAAGATACAATGAAATATTTAACCACATCACATGTAAAATCTGGTCCGTGATGACATCTGTTAGTTACTTAGAATTTATTATCAGTCAATAGTGATTGAATCATCATGTTAATATAAACATCGTTCTTGATATTCAACGACAATGAAATAATGGCTATTGCGGTGAATGAACGAGGTCTTCGGTTTGATCATGAAAATAATTAGTTCTGCTTATCTAGCAATGGTTGTAAATGATTCCAAATAGTGACCTTATAATGGTCAACACGTTCAGTTACCGTTTTTTATCTGTTGAGGTGATAAAACTACTAAATAACTGAGGTTAGTAGCTCAGGCACGCAGTGCACGCAGCTCATGCTACTAGTTTGGGCCGCTATTACTAAGCTTTCTGGCGGACTATGACGTTTTATTTCAATTATCCAATCACATTCTGTGAAATTCCTTGTCACAATGGCAACAGTGATCGACTTGTTTATTACGCCTCCGCCATTTGATGAGTATGTAATTTAAACAAGAAAGTATATAACTAATGACATTACAGAGTGCAACGTGCAAACAGGCAATACATAAATATTGAAGAATCTTTTGCGCGCATCATATTGCATAAGTTGAGAAAAGTAATAGAAATTATTTTTATGACAGATAGGGTTGTCCTGCTCTCTGACTATAGGGGACAAGTAGAGGCATGGATGTCTTTTGTGTTTACCCAGACACACAAAAACTCCACTTATTGATCAATATCTAGGGTTCCAACAATAAATTTTGACTCAACTCAGTCTCAGCTTGTAGTGTGCTGCATGCGAGAGAAGAAAATGGCTGACAGAGATTTGATTGGTGACAGCAGATGTGGATATGTGAAGCGCCCAGCATTTGTAATCTTTAGTTACACAGCCCATGAAGACCTGTCATTGTGAAACAAAGGAACTCATCATGTTAATCAACTTCTATATTAGTATTTATGTATCCTGTCGTAAGAGCATTATACACCTCTTACGGAACTACTCATCCCCTTTTATTTAACCATTTTTGGTATGATTAGGAAACAGCTTTCTGGACTCTTGGTAGCCTGACACGCCGGTTTGTTATTCCAACTTCCTAGCACCTGCTATTTTACTGCTTAGCATAATTGTTATCTGCTTCTTTGTACTTACTTCCTAGGAAGCTTTGCAGCGCCCAATCGTTTGTGATCTATGGATGTGATGATTGCCTGACTGATTAGGCAAACATATATAAGCCTGCGTAGATCAGAAACAATTCGAATTCCATATTTTACTCACGCTCTACGTATCACTCTGCTCTTGTATCACTCTTTATATTTTTAGACTTGCGCAATTAGTATCAGCCATTGACTTGATTAGCCTTCATATATTTTATGTTTTTGCAATTGAAAGTTTGAATTCTTAATAAATATCTGTTTTTAAGTTTTCAGCTAAAACAAACCAGTCTAATTCTCGACATTAAATCTACACCTGAAATACAGTCCTTTAAATTCGCACATCATAAACCAACTACTTGAACCACCAATTCAGCACTTATAGTTAATAATCCTTTAAACAGAGGGTCATTACAGATATTGTTATCAGGAGTTCAGCTTAATTACGGATCCTAGAGAGCTGCCGTGTCATCATGCCTTTTGTCTAGAATGTCTAAAGGGAGATTACAAATATCAGAAAGTCGTGAGTTGTCCTCTCTGTAATAAAAAGTATGAATCAGAGAAGGATGTAGACAAGCTTCCAGCAGTAAAACTGACTGCACAGAAAGAAGATAATTCTAACATTACTGCTGCTGCACTGATATGTGATTGTGATGACTGTGACGAGCAGCTAGCTGTCTGTTAATGCTTACAGTGCTGCCGCAAGATTTGTGCTGTACACCGAGAAACCCATACTTACATGTTTAAGAGAAGTCATTCAGTTGTTGGAATATCAGATTATGAAGTACCACCCAAAAGGAAAGTCGTTTGTCAGAACCATGATGAGGAGTTATCCAAAGGCTGTAATGGCTGCAATAGACTGGCTTGTAAGAAATGTGAGATACCCCCAGTAGCATGCAAGAGTACAAAGAAGAAACATACCTTCATACTGCTCAGTCAGCTTAAAGAGAAGATAACAGCTGAGTTTGATGAACTATTACAGTTAGTCAATGATAAACTCACAGAGATCTGTATAATAGACAAACAGATCTGGCGCATGTTGGATAAAGAAGAAGCTAAATGTAAGGAAAAGATAGAGTTATGTTAGATAATATGTTTTTGCTGCTTTACAGGTATAATAATTATGTAGGACTTTCCTAGTAACCTTGTAGTAACATTTCTCATACCAAAACTGAATAAAAGTGACAGGTGAAGTGAGAGTAAATCTGCTGGCAGATATAACTAGAGCTAGCAATGAATAGTGAAGAGGAGTTTATTTGAAACCAAAAGATTTACACTTTAGTGAAAGCTTTGCAAGAGTGGAAAATTGAATTACTGGTCAGATAAGTATAATTATTTGATAATTGAAGGCTTTTTATAACATGAGCTGTTATGAAAATTAAAGTAAATGAGGATCATAAATATGATAAGGTCTACAAAAACATGGCAAAACCTGGAAGCACGTTGATAATAAAGAAGTTTGTAGAGTTTTCGACTTGGTTCTGCTTATGAATATCGTTAGAAAGCTTACTCTCTAATCCTACTGGTCTACAATCCTTTATTAGTTAAGTGGTGTCAAAAAACAGGTTTTTAGTGGTCATGAACAGTCTGCATTTTACAGATTATTCTTGTGGAAGTAAATTGATCGAATTAGTAGATGTCTATAGCAGCTTTCTTGCAGCTATGTTCAATGTCCAAATTGTGCTAGTAATTGGCTTGAAAAACTCGGCACTTTGGAGTTGTTTGCACTCGGTAGCAAAATAGGTTGAAAGAATAACTAGTATTGGCCATATAAAGGAAGTCTGGTTTAAAAGTTACTGACAACCAAAGCATGTTGTCAGTAACTTCATGTTGACCTTCGATGTAACTTGAATCTCTCCTTTAACCTTCACTTTGAATGACCGCAACCTTTTGATTAGTATTCAGATGTCTTGTCCATTCAGCCATAGAAACTGTTCTGTTTGAGAAGTAATTATGTTATTGTTGTTTGGGTTTTCGTTTTTGAAGGCCTGTTTATCGGCTCACCCTCGAGTCTGTTTATCGGCTCACCCTCGAGTCTGTTTATCGGCTCACCCTCGAGTCTGTTTATCGGCTCACCCTCGAGTCTGTTTATCGGCTCACCCTCGAGTCTGTTTATTGGCTCCTCCAGGAGTCTGTTTATTGGCTCAACCTCGAGTCTGTTTATCGGCTCACCCTCGAGTCTGTTTATCGGCTCATCTATGAGTCTGTTTATCGGCTCACCCTCGAGTCTGTTTATCGGCTCACCCTCGAGTCTGTGTATCGGCTCACCCTCGAGTCTGTTTATCGGCTCACCCTCGAGTCTGTTTATCGGCTCATCCATGAGTCTGTTTATCGGCTCACCCTCGGGTCTGTTTATCGGCTCACCCTCGAGTCTGTGTATCGGCTCACCCTCGAGTCTGCTTATTGGCTCATCCATGAGTCTGTTTATCGGCTCCCCCTCGAGTCTGTTTATCGGCTCACCCTCGAGTCTGTTTATCAGCTCATCCTCTAGTCTGTTTATCGGCTCATCCTTTGAGTCTGTTTATCGGCTCATCCTCGAATCTGTTTATCGGCTCACCCTCGAGTCTGTTTATTGGCTCCTCCAGGAGTCTGTTTATTGGCTCAACCTCGAGTCTGTTTATCGGCTCACCCTCGAGTCTGTTTATCGGCTCATCTATGAGTCTGTTTATCGGCTCACCCTCGAGTCTGTTTATCAGTTCATCCTTTGAGTCTGTTTATCGGCTCACTCTCGAGTCTGTTTATCAGCTCACCCTCGAGTCTCTTTATCGGCTCATCCTCGAGTCTGTTTATCAGCTCACCCTCGAGCCTGTTTATCGGCTCATCTTTTGAGTCTGTTTATCGGCTCATCCTCGAGTCTGTTTATCAGCTCACTCTCGAGTCTGTTTATCGGCTCACCTTCGAGTCTATTTATCGGCTCACCCTCGAGTCTGTTTATTGGCTCACCTTCAAGTCTGTTTATCGGTTCACCCTCGAGTCTGTTTATCGGCTCACCCTCGAGTCTGTTTATCAGCTCATTCTTGAGTTTGTTTATCGGCTCATCCTTTGAGTCTGTTTATCGGCTCACCCTCAAGTCTGTTTATCGACTCACCCTCGAGTCTGTTTATCGGGTCACTCTCGAGTCTGTTTATCGGCTCACCCTCAAGTCTGTTTATCAGCTCATCCTTTAGTCTGTTTATCGGCTCACCCTCGAGTCTGTTTATCGGCTCACCCTCGAGTCTGTTTATCAGCTCATTCTTGAGTTTGTTTATCAGCTCATCCTTTGAGTCTGTTTATCGGCTCACCCTCGAGTCTGTTTATCAGCTCACCCTCGAGTCTGTTTATTGGCTCACCCTCGAGTCTGTTTATCAGCTCATCCATGAGTCTGTTTATTGGCTCATCCTCGAGTCTGTTTATCGGCTCACCCTCGAGTCTGTTTATCGGCTCATCGAGTTGCGTGAACTCGCTCTTGAATTGGGTGTTGTCTATTCTTTTCTAGTAAAAGTCACTTCACAACCACCAGTTGATAATCTTACAAATGTCTAGCTGTGGTATCCGCCATTGTCTGGAAATAACATTATTGTGTGGTAAAAGTTAAAAAATTTAAACTACAATATCATCCGCCATCAGCGCATTACATTTCTGTTCATGCTTTTCAGCAAGTTTCTTTTCTATACAGATTCAAACTATCAACTCCTCAGCATTTTGTATTACTCTTTTAGTAGCAATTTTAAAATCTTGCACATACTTTTTTATGTTTGTGTAGCAATTTGTGAAGCACATGATTATTTCTACTCACACTCCATCAACAATTTTGCACCGTTGCTCTGCTTTTTCTTTTTCATTGCCCATAAAATAAATTTGAAAAAATTGGCGTTGTTCAGCTTTATTCTTATAGCAATTGCATTGTTATATCAGTTATATTGTTATATCAGTTATATTGTTATATCAGGTATATTGTTATACCAGCTAAATTTTTATATCATTTATATTGTTATATTAGTTATATTGTTATATCAGTTAAATTTTTATATCAGTTATATTGTTATATTAGTTATATTGTTTTATCAGTTATATTGCAATATCAGTTATATTGTTATACCAGTTATATTGTTGCATCAGTTATTCTGTTATATCAGCTATATTGTTAAATCATATTTTTATATCAGTTGCATTGTTCTATCATTTTATTGTTTTATCAGTTGTATTGTTATATCAGTTATATTGTTATATCAGTTATGTTGTTGTATCAGTTATATTGTTATATCTGTTATATTGTTATATCAGTTATATTGCTTCATCAGTTATACTGTTATATCAGTTATATTGTTAAATCAGTTATATTGTTATATCAGCTAATTTTTTATATCAGTTATATTGTTATATTAGTTATATTGTTATATCAGTTAAGTTTTTTTATCAGTAATATTGTTATATTAGTTATATTGTTTTATCAGTCATATTGCAATTTCAGTTATATTGTTATACCATTTATATACTTGCATCAGTTATTTTGTTGTATCAGCTATATTGTTAAATCATATTGTTATATCATTTATATTGTTATATCAGTTATATTGTTATATCAGTAATATTGTTTTATCAGTTATATTGTTATATATGTTATATTGTTATATCAGTTATATTGCTTCATCAGTTATATTGTTATATCAGTTATATTGTTATATCAGTTATATTGTTATATCAGTTAAATTTTTATATCAGTTATATTGTTATACCAGTTATATTGTTGCATCAGTTATTTTGTTATATCAGCTATATTGTTAAATCATATTTTTATATCAGTTGCATTGTTCTATCATTTTATTGTTTTATCAGTTGTATTGTTATATCAGTTATATTGTTATATCAGTTATGTTGTTGTATCAGTTATATTGTTATATCTGTTATATTGTTATATCAGTTATATTGCTTCATCAGTTATACTGTTATATCAGTTATATTGTTATATCAGTTATATTGTTATATCAGCTAATTTTTTATATCAGTTATATTGTTATATTAGTTATATTGTTATATCAGTTAAGTTTTTTTATCAGTAATATTGTTATATTAGTTATATTGTTTTATCAGTCATATTGCAATTTCAGTTATATTGTTATACCATTTATATACTTGCATCAGTTATTTTGTTGTATCAGCTATATTGTTAAATCATATTGTTATATCATTTATATTGTTATATCAGTTATATTGTTATATCAGTAATATTGTTTTATCAGTTATATTGTTATATATGTTATATTGTTATATCAGTTATATTGCTTCATCAGTTATATTGTTATATCAGTTATATTGTTATATCAGTTATATTGTTATATCAGTTAAATTTTTATATCAGTTATATTGTTATACCAGTTATATTGTTGCATCAGTTATTTTGTTATATCAGCTATATTGTTAAATCATATTGTTATATCATTTATATTTTTATATCAGTTATATTGTTATATCAGTTATATTGTTATATCAGTTATATTGTTATATATGTTATATTGTTATATCAGTTATATTGCTTCATCAGTTATATTATTATATCAGTTATATTGTTATATCAGTTATATTGTTATATTAGTTATATTGTCTTATCAGTTATATTGTTATATCAGTTATATTGTTATATCAGTTATATTATTATATCAAATATATTGTTGTATCAGTTATATTGTTGTTTCAGTTGTATTGTTATATCAGATCTATTGTTATATCAGTTATATTATATATCAGTTATGTTGTTATATCAGTTATATTGTTATATAAGCTATATTCCCACGAGCAAGCGAGCGGAGCGATGTGTGCGAGTTTTTATGATAAATGCATGTGCACACAACTTACGAAAATTATTCATCAACAATGAGACGAACCTTTGGCTAGAAATTTCATCAAGAAATTTAAGCATCGGAATGTAAAGTCGTTAAAGTATAATAACGATACAAAACACATTTAAACTTATTTAAGTATGTTACCAAGTCTTTGTAAATTGTCGGTATTATCTTTAAACTTACCCATCTGATCGGATTATACACAAATAGACAGATTTATTTGAACGAAAATTGCCACAAAAAGCTTGAAAAGCTCGGTTTAATAAAAGTTAAGACCGAAAATTGAAACGCCAATAAAGCCGTGCGACCGATTGTAGAACTATTTAGTAGTGCGTATTTCACGAGAAAACCGTGTTCATTTTACCAGTCTATGGTGCTGTTTACTTGTAATCGAATTTATTCGAAGGTTTTTGTAATAAACGTAGACCGTTTGAGGCGTAGACCGATTTACAGGTACGAAATTGTGGTACACCGTTTATCAGCCTATGTTTTTTGTCCAATCACCGAAGGTTTCATTATTTGAAACGTTAGCCGAAATTCTTTACAGCTTACGTACAAGCTAGGGCCAAACTACAACGCCCCTTCATGACGAGAACATTTTTTATTTTGCTACATTTTTATACGAGTGAATGCTCCTACCCGCTTTCTGTTAAAGATCGCTTATCAAAACCATTCTACGTTCAACGCAACCAACTTTCAAACTGTGTATAGTACACAGTAGCTTGCCATTTTACTTCTAATTTTGCATTTCAGAGTTATAATAAACATATTTCTTTATCGTTGTTGAATTACATACATTACAGTAAATTAGGCCTACAGCTTTATAACACTTTTATAACAGCTTTTATTTTGCTGCAGTTTGCAGAAATCTTCGAGACGCATTAACGCTCATAGGTTTTCTATTATTGCTGTATTACTATATTAACAATATTGGTTATTTTAATAATATCAGTGCATTTTACTTATAATATTGGCCAACATTGCATTTCTCCTATTGCAAGGGAGAGATATAAACGTGTAATATTTTCCTTTCATTGTTGTTGTTTGTCATGACCAAACACTTTTTAAATAAATTTTCTAAAAACCTATATAAATACCACAACTTCTCGATATTGCTACCTATGACGTTTTGAAATGTAAACAAAATTGTGTATTGGTTTTCTATTAATACTATATTAATAAAATTGATTATTCTAAGAATATCAGTGCATTTTACTTCTAATATTGGCCAATATTGCATTTCTCCTGTTGCAGGGGGAAATTATAAACATCTTTTCCATTCATTATTGCTTATTGTTGTATATAATAACACCCACACCCAGTACATTACAGCTACCATTGCAGTTATCCTATTGCACTGCAGAGCCATTTGATTGCTAATATTGCATTTCTCAACCATTAGTACCCTTTATTTTTTTGCCAATATCTCTGGCCATCTCTTTGGTCGTGGGCTGTATGACAGTGGAATTTTTAGTATTATATCAGTTAAATTCTTATATCAGTTATATTGTTATATCAGTTATATTATACGTAAGTATAATATAGCTGATATATACGTATAATAGTTTATATTATACGTAAGTATAATACCTTAATATCGTAATACCTTAATAATATCAGAAGTAATACCTTGACGAAGGTGTTTCAGAATAGGTGGAATGTTTTCAGCCAAAACTTACAGTTGGATTTTACTGAAACTGGAAAAATATTTTCTGTTAATGCTTTATGTTGGATTTAATGTTTTTACAAGTTACAGGTGTTTCGCTTTTTTCGGGGAAGTGCATCACATTTTGTGCATTTTAAAGACCTTCTCCCCACAAGAGACCTCTGATGCATTTTATATTGCGCTCTTGGTCATGGTTTGAAATTATAGTTGAAAGTCATGGTTTAAAGTCATGGTTTAAAGTCATTGTTTAAAGTCATGGTTTAAAGTCATGGTTTAAAGTCATGGTTTAAAGTCATGGTTTAAAGTCATAGTTTAAAGTCATGGTTTAAAATCATAGTTTAAAGTCATGGTTTAAAATCATAATTTAAAGTCATGGTTTAAAGTCATGGTTTAACGTCATGGTTTAAAGTCATGGTTTAAAATCATAGTTTAAAGTCATGGTTTAAAGTCATGGTTTAAAGTCATGGTTTAAAGTCATGGTTTAAAGTCATGGTTTAAAGTCATGGTTTAAAGTCATGGTTTAAAGTCATGGTTTAAAGTCATAGTTTAAAGTCATGGTTTAAAGTCATGGTTTAAAGTCATGGTTTAAAGTCATGGTTTAAAGTCATGGTTTAAAGTCATGGTTTAAAGTCATGGTTTAAAGTCATGGTTTAAAGTCATGGTTTAAAGTCATAGTTTAAAGTCATGGTTTAAAGTCATGGTTTAAAGTCATGGTTTAAAGTCATGGTTTAAAATCATAGTTTAAAGTCTTGGTTTAAAGTCATGGTTTAAAGTCATGGTTTAAATTCATGGTTTAAAGTCATGGTTTAAAGTCACAGTTTAAAGCCATAGTTTAAAGCCATAGTTTAAAGTCATGGTTTAAAGTCTTGGTTTAAAGTCATGGTTTAAAGTCATGGTTTAAATTCATGGTTTAAAGTCATGGTTTAAAGTCACAGTTTAAAGCCATAGTTTAAAGTCATAGTTTAAAGTCATGGTTTAAAGTCATGGTTTAAAGTCATAGTTTAAAGTCATGGTTTAAAGTCATGGTTTAAAGTCATGGTTTAAAGTCATGGTTTAAAGTCATAGTTTAAAGTCATGGTTTAAAGTCATAGTTTAAAGTCATAGTTTAAAGTCATGGTTTAAAGTCATGGTTTAAAGTCATAGTTTAAAGTCATGGTTTAAAGTCATGGTTTAAAGTCATGGTTTAAAGTCATGGTTTAAAGTCATGGTTTAAAGTCATGGTTTAAAGTCTTGGTTTAAAGTCATGGTTTAAAGTCATGGTTTAAAGTCATAGTTTAAATTCATGGTTTAAAGTCATAGTTTAAAGTCATCGTTTAAATTCATGGTATAAAGTCATCGTTTAAAGTCATCGTTTAAAGTCATGGTATAAAGTCATCGTTTAAAGTCATCGTTTAAATTCATGGTTTAAAGTCACAGTTTAAAGTCATAGTTTAAAGTCATGGTTTAAAGTCACAGTTTAAAGTCATGGTTTAAAGTCATGGTTTAAAGTCATAGTTTAAATTCATGGTTTAAAACAAAATTTAAGTGCTCATTGACAGTATTCAACTAGTAGGTGTAAGTTCCATTAAAAGGCTCTAGTTTTCCAGTAAACACGTCTGTACCTTGTTACCATTGATGGTAGGCTCTGTCTGATTGTTGGCATGCGTGAGTTCATTCTGGGGTTTCAGTCACCAAAGCAGCTGGCATAGATTTTTTGTTATGCTCATTCCGGGTGTGAGTTCACTCTGTAGTTTTAGCTTACCGAGCTCTTGTCATGCACTTCCTACTTTGTTTTAGCCATTCATGGTGCTTGGCACTCGCTACCAATTATCTTGCAGCTGTTCTGCACTCGGCTCTCTCTTTTTGTGTCATGTCTCAGTTTGCTCTAAAGTTCTGGCTGTATCTATTTTTGTTTATTTGGTGGAATTACAGGTCTAATATGCAGGATTAGTAACCTTTCCCATATCGAAATTGAATAAAAGTGACAGTATCTAATACTAGATGTCTAATACTAGATGTCTAATACTAAATATCTAATACTACATGTCTATTACTAGATGTCTATTACTAGATGTCTAATACTAGATGTCTGTTACTAGATGTCTAATACTAGATGCCTATTACTAGAAGTCTATTACTAGATGTCTAATACTAGATCTCTATTGCTAGATGTCTATACTAGATGTCTATTACTGGATGCCTAATGCTAGATGTCTATTACTAGATGTCTAATACTAGATGTCTAATACTAGATGTCTATTACTAGATGTCTATTACTAGATGTCTATTACTAGATGTCTAATACTAGATGTCTATTACTAGATGTCTAATACTAGATGTCTATTACTAGATGTCTGATACTAGATGTCTAATACTAGATGTCTATTACTAGATGTATATTACTAGATGTCTAATACTAGATGTCTATTACTAGATGTCTAATACTGGATGTCTATTACTAGATGTCTAATACTAGATGTCTAATACTAGATGTCTATTACTAGATGTATATTACTAGATGTCTAATACTAGATGTCTAATACTAGATGTCTATTACTAGTTGTCTAATACTAGATGTCTATTACTAGATGTCTATTACTAGATGTCTATTACTAGATGTCTATTACTAGATGTCTAATGCTAGATGTCTAACACTAGATGTCTATTACTAGATGTATATTACTAGATGTCTAATACTAGATGTCTAATACTAGATGTCTATTACTAGATGTCTAATACTAAATGTCTATTACTAGATGTCTAATACTAGATGTCTATTACTAGATGTTTAATACTAGATGTCTTTTACTAGATGTCTAATACTAGATGTCTAATACTAGATGTCTATTACTAGATGTATATTACTAGATGTCTAATACTAGATGTCTAATACTAGATGTCTATTACTAGATGTCTAATACTAGATGTCTATTACTAGATGTCTATTACTAGATGTCTATTACTAGATGTCTATTACTAGATGTCTAATGCTAGATGTCTAATACTAGATGTCTATTACTAGATGTCTATTACTAGATGTCCATTACTAGATGTCTATTACTAGATGTCTATTACTAGATGTCTAATACTAGATGCCTATTACTAGAAGTCTATTACTAGATGTCTAATACTAGATCTCTATTGCTAGATGTCTATACTAGATGTCTATTACTGGATGCCTAATGCTAGATGTCTATTACTAGATGTCTAATACTAGATGTCTAATACTAGATGTCTATTACTAGATGTCTATTACTAGATGTCTATTACTAGATGTCTAATACTAGATGTCTATTACTAGATGTCTAATACTAGATGTCTATTACTAGATGTCTGATACTAGATGTCTAATACTAGATGTCTATTACTAGATGTATATTACTAGATGTCTAATACTAGATGTCTATTACTAGATGTCTAATACTGGATGTCTATTACTAGATGTCTAATACTAGATGTCTAATACTAGATGTCTATTACTAGATGTATATTACTAGATGTCTAATACTAGATGTCTAATACTAGATGTCTATTACTAGTTGTCTAATACTAGATGTCTATTACTAGATGTCTATTACTAGATGTCTATTACTAGATGTCTATTACTAGATGTCTAATGCTAGATGTCTAACACTAGATGTCTATTACTAGATGTATATTACTAGATGTCTAATACTAGATGTCTAATACTAGATGTCTATTACTAGATGTCTAATACTAAATGTCTATTACTAGATGTCTAATACTAGATGTCTATTACTAGATGTTTAATACTAGATGTCTTTTACTAGATGTCTAATACTAGATGTCTAATACTAGATGTCTATTACTAGATGTATATTACTAGATGTCTAATACTAGATGTCTAATACTAGATGTCTATTACTAGATGTCTAATACTAGATGTCTATTACTAGATGTCTATTACTAGATGTCTATTACTAGATGTCTATTACTAGATGTCTAATGCTAGATGTCTAATACTAGATGTCTATTACTAGATGTCTATTACTAGATGTCCATTACTAGATGTCTATTACTAGATGTCTATTACTAGATGTCTAATACTAGATGTCTATTACTAGATGTCTATATCAGTCAGGCTCATCAAATCACACTTAAAATGGGAGAAATGAGGGTAAGCCAAAGTAATCTGTGGATCTTGTTATATTAGTAGAGCAGGAACATAAACTTATCTTTCAGCCCTTTCCTTCGGAGGGTGGGCTACTCAAACAAAAATGTTTTATAGTCAGAAATTTATGCTGAATTCATTCATAACGTTTCTACACCTATGTGGTTGCACATTTCTGAGCTAGAGAGCACTTTTAAAATGGGAGGAGGCAACTCCAAGTTTGCTTGGAAAACCTTACATATCAGACAAAGAAAACTAGTTTATAATCTTGAAAATTAATAAATGCTTTTATTTGAGATTAGGTAAATCAACTGTCAGCATTTCTCAACCCATGCTGAGAATGCAGCAAGACTGCTTGTTTCACTGTCTTGATCAGTCTGTGAATAAAACCCTAGTCAGAGTGACTAAACTTCAATATGAGACGGCCAAAAAGTATTCAAACAGATGGTTGACATTGGAAGAAGAGAGCATTCAGTATGAAATTGCTCAAAAAGTGCTAAGCATTGAGAACTTTGATGAAAGTTCAGACTTTTTATGTCATTATGCTTGTTATAAAAAGTACTGTAACAAACTTGTTATGGAAAGAGCTGCGAAAAGACATGAGAAGAGACAGAAAAAATGTGATACAGCAGAAGAGGTGAGATTAGATATTTATAACTTTACAAATTCATGATGATTACTCCATGAAGATGGTACTTTGGTGGGAGAAAAAGAAAACATTTTCATTTTTGTCTTCACATTTTGTGAGCAACAAACTAACTTTTTGCAGTTTACATGACGTGTTATAGCCTACAATTTGGACATAAATTTATAGATAAATTACATGTATGATCCTTCCTTGATTTTTTGCATATGACCACACAAACTACGCTAGATATGTCACGCTGTACTATGCAGAGATGACTAATCTGAAAGTATCGCAGAGCAAAGTGTATGAGGCTCTTATGAAGAAGGAGTATTTTATTTATCAATCATGACATCACTGCCCATTCAGCTCTATCGCTTGTGATCAATCTATTGAGCAAACAGTTAAAAGAGACTCAAAGTCTTACGGTGGAATCATAGAGTTTACCAGGAATCATCCGCCTCTCAACGCTGAACTCTATCTCACCCAGAATGAACAGCTGTACATACAGACATGAAGAGGATGCTAGTGCCTGGTGATTCGGATGCAGCAAGTTATGAGATGCGTGAAAAGGCATGGAAGGCTGATGAGAAAATGAGGGAAGTCATGAAAGACTCATAACAGTAAGAATAAATCCGTTTTCGTTTCAAACCACCAAGCTAGTACATATTACCAGTGGTGCAAAAGCCTCCATAGAAGAAAAGCAGGATCTTGAAATGTCAAATGTGATAGGAGAGAAACAGCTTTCAAAGTTTGTCCAGAAGAGATTAAGCATCCAAGAGATTGATTCCAATGCATCCTTTAAGTCAAACAAGCTCAAAACCTTCACCACATTACCATCAGCTAAGAAAAAATCAAAAGAAAAAGTCCTAGAGTGTTCGCACAGACTGTTTGAGGATTTGTTAGTGATCAGCCAACAGCATAACTTGGATTTGAGAAAAGTGTTATCACTCTCTCTTGACAAAATCAGCTGGTCCCTGGCTAACTATGATTGCTCTATATTGAAGACTGCCAAGTCGGCTCTGATGGCTGCTGTTGAGGAAGATGTTGATGATCAACCGTCAATCTATGTTAATCAGGATCAGCTACCAGTCTTTGACGCTGTTGTGGTTGATGCTATGGTCGAAATTCAGACCCTGAAAGCTCCTCCAACTTTTGGCATGGTTGCAAGTCAGCTTTTGCAACGAATAGTTAGTATTGCAAATGTGTATCACACATGGATTTTGTTTGTGACACATATCCTGATATCAGCATTAAAGAAGGTGAGAGAAGTCGTACAAGTGTGAAAGGAAGGTGGAAGGTTGCTGTGTTTAGTACAAACTAAACAGTGCCAAAAAGGTCTGAATTTTTAGCAGATGGCTCAAACAAGACTGCCATAGGGAAATTTTTATAGGATACATGGAGGAAGTCAACTGTGAAGCAGAAACTAGATCTTGTAACAGCTTTTTCTCAAGAATGCCACATGATCAGCTATGACCTTGATGGATCAATCGCTGTAAGCCAAATAGATAGTTTGAAACCAGACCACGACAAAGCAGATACGCGCATGTTATCACATATCACAAAAATAATGGAAGACAAACCCAGCTCAAAAGTTCTAGTCAAGTGCCAGGACACAGATGTTTTCATAAGCTGCCTATCTCTAGTGGATGAGCTGCCATCACAAAAACTCATTTACAGCTGTGGTGAGAAGCAGTTGAGATATGCAAACAGGCTGTCTGTCTACAGTCCTTACACCTGAATGATTCAAAGCACTGCTCGGGCTCCATGCTCTAAGTGGATGAGAGAGTGTAAGCGCATTCTATTCCAAAGGGAAAATAACTTTCTTCAAGCTGCTAAAGAACAGTCTTGAATTTTGTAACCCGCTGAAATCATTGGGAACAGGTTTTGAAGTTGATGATGCAATAAGAGAATCTATTGAGACATTCATATGCAGATTATATGGTGAAGAGACAAATTCCATCAATGAAGCACGGTATAAGATCTTCTGCTCACCGTCTCGCACATCACAATCACACCCACCACCCACACTAGATGGGTTAAATCTCCATATATCTAGGGCTGCCCATCGGGCGGCAATATGGAGAAGAGTCAAGCAAATCATCATCAATGCCCCATCCCCCAGCAACATGGATGGTTTATGGAAGATGGAGAGCTTAAAGCTAGATGGATGACACAACCAGCACCTCCTGATGTGCTCGTGGACACGTTTTGTTGAGGCAAAACTGGGTTCCAGTCTCGTCGCTGTCAGTGAACAATACAGATCTCAAATGTACGGACATGTGCAGATGCAGCTGCTGTAGCAATAGAAATAAAGAGGATGGAGATGAAAGTAGTGATGCAGAAGACTCAGATGACTATGAATTAGAAGGTTAGTATTTGAGTGGTATTGTAACCAAAGGTGCGCTTCATGTTTGATTAGAATACAAATGTGCCACACCGTATGAAAGACTGACTAATTGCGATATCACTTGCATACTCAAGTAAACGGTTCAACAGAATAAGCATTAATCCCACGAGCAAACGAGCGGAGCGATGTGTGGGAGTTTTTATGATAAATGCATGTGCACACAACTTACGAAAATTATTCATCAACAATGAGACGAACCCTTGGCTAGAAATTTCATCAAAAAATTTAAGCATCGGAATGTAAAGTCGTTAAAGTATAATAACGATACAAAACACATTTAAACCTATTTAAATATGTTACCAAGTCTTTGTAAATTGTCGGTATTATCTTTAAACTTACCCATCTGATCGGATTATACACAAATAGACAGATTTATTTGAACAAAAATTGCCACAAAAAGCTTGAAAAGCTTGGTTTAATAAAAGTTAAGACCGAAAATTGAAACGCCAATAAAGCCGTGCGACCGATTGTAGAACTACTTAGTAGTGCGTATTTCACGAGAAAACCCTGTTCATTTTACCAGTCTATGGTGCTGTTTACTTGTAATCGAATTTATTCGAAGGTTTTTGTAATAAACGTAGACCGTTTGAGGTGTAGACCGATTTACAGGTACGAAATTGTAGTACACCGTTTATCAGCCTATGTTTTTTGTCCAATCACCGAAGGTTTCATTATTTAAAACGTTAGCCGAAATTCTTTACAACTTACGTACAAGCTAGGGCCAAACTACAACGCCCCTTCATGACGAGAACATTTTTTATTTTGCTACATTTTTATACGAGTGAATGCTCCTACCCGCTTTCTGTTAAAGATCGCTTATCAAAACCATTCTACATTCAACGCAACCAACTTTCAAACTGTGTATAGTACACAGTAGCTTGCCATTTTACTTCTAATTTTGCATTTCAGAGTTATAATAAACATACTTCTTTATCGTTGTTGAATTACATACATTACAGTAAATTAGGCCTACAGCTTTATAACACTTTTATAACAGCTTTTATTTTGCTGCAGTTTGCAGAAATCTTCGAGACGCATTAACGCTCATAGGTTTTCCATTATTACTGTATTACTATATTAACAATATTGGTTATTTTAATAATATCAGTGCATTTTACTTATAATATTGGCCAACATTGCATTTCTCCTATTGCAAGGGAGAGATATAAACGGGTAATATTTTCCTTTCATTGTTGTTGTTTGTCATGACCAAACACTTTTTAAATAAATTTTCTAAAAACCTATATAAATACCACAACTTCTCGATATTGCTACCTATGACGTTTTGAAATGTAAACAAAATTGTGTATTGGTTTTCTATTAATACTATATTAATAAAATTGATTATTCTAAGAATATCAGTGCATTTTACTTCTAATATTGGCCAATATTGCATTTCTCCTGTTGCAGGGGGAAATTATAAACATCTTTTCCATTCATTATTGCTGTTTGTTGTATATAATAACACCCACACCCAGTACATTACAGCTACCATTGCAGTTATCCTATTGCACTGCAGAGCCATTTGATTGCTAATATTGCATTTCTCAACCATTAGTACCCTTTATTTTTTTGCCAATATCTCTGGCCATCTCTTTGGTCGTGGGCTGTATGACAGTGGAATTTCTAGTGATTAATATATGTATACTAAAATGTTATATATACATGGTCTGAGTCTTTAAAAATACTTTTCATTTTGTTTTGCAGATCTGTAATGATATAGGAGTTGCGGTATAACAAGGAAAAACTGTAAAGCTGCCCAATATCAACCAAAATGTGAATACATAATATTATATAATACAATTCTAATATTATGATATTTGAAGAATAAATCTTTTAGTGTTACCAGAATTGATTCCAACTTAGGTTATTGCTAATTATTTAGTATGTATATGTCATTTTCATTATCACATTGTTGGTAGAGGCACATAAAACATTACAGACATTTATTTAATTAAAATAATATATTAATTATATTGCTCGAAAATGAACAATCTGAGAGGTGTAGAAACCAGATATTTGAAATCACCTCAAAATTCTGATCTAGATGCCATTTTTATCACATAGCCCACCTTCAAAAGGAATAAATCACTTTTTTGACAGCTTTTTGATGCCCTCCTGCTCTACTATATGTTATGAATAACATGTCTAGCTTCTTGTAGAAGGTGGAAGCAAAGGTTAATGTGAGATTGTTCTCATATCATCCTATAAATATGGTTAGCAGTTCATATCAGGGATTTACAGTAGTTTCAACTCCAAAAATATAATACTCGCAGGTCAAATGAGAAATTGATAGTTTTGAATAATAGCGAGATTTGCTTTTTATTACCACAGAATACATTAATTTAGTCTCCGACATGTGTTTTACTTTTTATAGTTTACATACCTTGTTGCTATTGGATACAAATAGAGCCATTCATGTCTTTTATATTAACTCATACACACAAAGTCTCCACTTATTATCAATATTGTATCAGTAACGGGATTTGCTTTCTATTACTGCACAATAGGTTGATTTAGTCTCCGACATGTGTTTTACTTTTTATAGTTTACATACCTTGTTGCTATAGGATACAAATAGAGCCATCCATGTCTTTTATATTAACTCATACACACAAAGTCTCCACTTATTATCAATATTGTATCAGTAACGGGATTTGCTTTCTATTACTGCACAATAGGTTGATTTAGTCTCTGTCATGTGTTTGATTTCTGTGGTTTACATACCTTGTTGCTATTGGATACAAATAGAGCCATTCATGTCTTTTATATAAACCCAGACACAAACACTCCACTTATTGATCAATATCCAGGGTGCCAACAACATAACTTGATTCAACTCAGTCTCAGCTTGTAGTGTGCTGTATACGAGAGAAGAAAATGGCTGACAGGGACTTGATTAGGGACAGCAGATGTGGATATTGTTATCAGGAGTTCAGTGCAATTAGAGATCCAAGAGAGCTGCCCTGTTATCATGCCTTTTGTCTAGAATGTCTAAAGGAAGACTATGAAGATCAAAAAGTTGTGAGTTGTCTTCTCTGTAACAAAAAGTATGAATCAGAGGTAGATATAGACAATCTGCCAGCAGTAAAACTGACTGTACAGGAAGCAGACAACCCTAACACTGCTGCTGGTGTTGCACTGATATGTGACTGTGATGACTGTGACAACCAGCTAGCTGTCTGCTACTGCATACAATGCTGCCGCAAGATTTGTGCTGAACACCGTGAAAACCATACCTCCATGTTTCAGAAAAGTCATTCAGTTGTGAAAATATCATATTACAAAGCGTCAGCCAAAGAAACTAGGAGAGTCGTATGTGAGCACCATGATGAGGAGCTATCTAGGGGTTGTGATGACTGTGGCAAACTAACTTGTAGTAAGTGTGAGATACCCCCAGTATCATGCACAAGTCTCAAGTATGAGCACAATTTCATGGTACTTAGTCAGCTTAAAGAGAAGATAACAACTGAGTTTGAAGAACTATTACAGTTAGTCAATGATAAGCTCACAGAGATATGTGTAGTAGACAAGCAGATCTGGCGCATGTTGGATAAAGAAGAAGCTAAATGTAAGGAAAAGATAGAGTTAATTGAAAAAGTCTGTGAAGAACAGATTAAACGAATCAGAGAGGAGAGTGAAAACCTGAAGGAGCGTATCCGTGACTACCAAAAGAAGCTGACCAATCAGGTAGAAATATATAGCTGTGAACTGGTTACTAAAAAACAGCAACTTGAAGAATCCCGCACCAAAGTACACAGGCACCTGAGACACAGTCATGTGACTGAGTTGGTCAAACAGAGAGAAGAATGGACGACTTGCTTGAAACGGCAATTGGGCAGACTCAACTACCAAGTCATAAGTGAACCAGTTTTAGTGTTTGAAACAGTCAGTAGGACAGCTTTGAATTTAAAGATAAGACAACTGCCAACCTCTTTGACATGTACTTCTACACATCCTGTAAGTTATTCAAAAACAACGAACCCTTACTCGGTGTGCCACAGAACAGATGGAAGTCTTTTAGTTGGAACTGAAGAAACTTTTACCACAATCAGCGGGCCACCTACAAGAGAAAGAAAACTCTGTCAACCTGTCGGCGTTTGTCTAGTAGAACATAAAGGTGTTACTTACGGGATGAAAGTTGCTGGAAATACCCTACAAATTCACCAATATTCACCAGATTTTTTACAATTAATGCAGGTTCACTCACAACCTTATCACAGTCTATGTACATGTTGTTCTTTGACAACCTTTGTCCTGGCAGTTTCTGATGAGTTTATTGTATATTCTACTGGTACGAAAATACTCAACATTTTCAACATTCGGAGCCAAAAAGGTTCCGATGTTAAGGTGGAAGTTACACCTAATACCTTTTGCTTCCTATCAAATGGTGACCTACTGGTGACAGGTATGTGGAAAGTCTCAATGCAGGGTTCAGTGCTGAGAAGATACCAAATAGAAGATAGAAAGCTCACCACTGTCTGGACATGTGAAGGTCTAAAAGATGCTTATGGAGTGTGTGAGAGTAAAGGACTCATATATGTTTCTACACAGATTAGCAAGTCCATCTTCATTGTTTCTCTCCAAGGGAAAGTGTTACACAAACTAATGGACCAACAACTCCCAGGCCTGATGAAACAGCTAAGTGTTGAGAATGATGAGCTGGCTGTTCTCGGGTGGACCAAAAACCATGAGAATATTTCCTCCGTAAATCCTTCAATAAACTGCGACACCCGAACTGTTCATTTATGTATATTCAATATAAACTTTTAATCACAGAAGCACGAGTGTTCCTAGCCACAATAGTTTTGACAAAGGAATTATAGGCTTACTTCTATGTCTCCCACTTTGTCTTTTATAAAAATGCTCTTATCTTTCTTTCTATCCCCATTTTTTATCCATATCTACAACAATAATGAATTTTACTCACTTTTTATCATTTGCCTGTTTATTATTGATAAAGTAACAAGTTTGTGTCTAAAATAAACCATTAGTATCGGTCTAGTGAGTTGTAGCTTGGGTAAAACTGTAGCCTTAGTTTTCTAACCTTGAATAAAACTCCAAATTAGCAACATTTTACAAGAGTTAACATTGTAAAATGTTGACTTGCAACAAAATTCACATTACAGTTATTTGGTATCAAAAGGTTCACCATGTCTTACTCTGCTGTGTTTCAGATGCAAAATATGTGGAAATGTGATTACAAGCTCTAAAAAGCTCAAAAACGAACAGTTAATCACAGCCATCACAAAAACGCCGTAGATTGGAATCCCTTTGCAAAGCAGCTCAAATGGGAAGTAGCTGAAAAAGATGAGCTTCTGTTTACACTTTCATGCAACCTCATTCGTCGAAATATTTTCACAAATATACTTCTCGCATTTAATAAAACTATGTCTATTGTCCTTACCCGTCTATTTCATCATCATTGTAATGCTGTCACTTTGAGCACTGATATTTCCAAACCTACCATACAAATTCGTTTAATTTTTTAACCTTAGCTCGAAAGAGTGCATATCATCATTTGATGAACATGACGAGCCTATTGGTTACTCATGATAGTCGAAAAATGCTGCAAAAATAGTTCGCGCTATTGGCAGGAAGTATGAGTCACGTGATCAGATTACGACTACCTACATGTAGATGATTAGACCAGGCTGAAATGAAACTGTAAAGTATCGAGCCTTTATATTTGATACGGGCTTTCCGGTAGAACACAAAGTGTTTGTAATAAACTAGTGCTACGAGCCGTTTAATATTGAGCCTTTTATTGGCCTTTAATTTTGCGTGATAACATTATGTGTCAAAACAATAACCACAATGTTTGAGTAATGTCGTCGAAATAAAGAGATTCCAAACTACGGCGTTTGTCGTGATGGCTGCGATTAACCGTTCGTTTTTGAGCAATTTAAAAGCTTGTAATCACATTTCCACATATTTTGAACTTACAACACAACAGAGTAAGACATGGCAAACCTTTTGATACCAAATAACTGTAATGTGAATTTTGTTGCAAGTAAACCTTTAAACAAGAAAGTAGCCAATAGAAAGCAGTAGTTGTTGAAACATATTCAAATGGTTATTGGTTACAACTATGTCATGACTTGACACATTCAAATTGTCTGAAAGGTTGATAAAATAAAGCAAAGGACATAATAAGTTTGTAAACTACTTGCAAGTAGTACTGTTAGTACTTTTGTTAGTGTCTGGATAAAAGTGGGTAGTACATGTAGGTAGTACTATTAGTACTCCTGCTGGTAGTGGATGGATACAAATAGGTAGTACATGTAGGTAGTCTTATTAGTACTCTTACTGCTAGTAGCTGAACACGAGTAGGTGGTACATGTAGGTAGTAGTAATAGTACTCCTGCTGTTAGTACTGTACACAAGTAGGTAGTACATGTAGGTAGTACTATTATTACTTTTGCTGTTAGTGACTGGACACAAGTAAGTAGTACATGTAGCTAGTACTATTAGTACTCAGCCTGTTAGTGACTGGATACAAGTAAGTAGTACATGTAGATAGTACTATTAGTACTATCTACTGTTAGTGACTGGATACAAGTACATGTAGGTAGTACATGTAGGTAGTACTATTAGTATTCCTACTATTAGTGGATGGATTACAATAGGTAGTACATGTAGGTAGTACTATTAGTACTCATGTTGTTTGTGACTGAACACAAATAGGTAATTCATGTAGGTAGTACTATTAGTACTCCTGCTGTTAGTGGATAGATTACAATAGGTAGTACATGTAGATAGTACTATTAGTACTCCTCCTGTTAGTGGCTAGACACAAGTAGGTAGTAGATGTAGGTAGCACTAATAGTACTCCTTCTGATAGTAGCTGAACACAAGTAGGTAGTACATGTAGGTTGTACTATTAGCACTCCTGTTGTTAGTGACTGGATACAAGTAGATAGTACATGTAGGTAGTAATAATAGCAGAAATACTAATAGTACTCTATTAGTATTCCTGCTGTTAGTGGATGGACACAAGTAGGCAGTACATGTAGGTAGTACTATTAGCACTCCTGCTGATAGTGACTGGATGCAAGTAGATAGTACATGTAGGTAGTAATAGTAGCAAAAATACTAATAGTGCTCTATTAGTATTCCAGCTGTTAGTGGATGGACACAAGTAGGCAGTAAATGTAGGTAGTACTATTAGCACTCCTGCTGTTAGTGACTGAACACAAGCAAGTAATACATATTGGTAGTACTACTACCTACTTGTGTCCAGTAACTATTTGTTAGTAGTACAATAATAAGATTTACTAATATAGACCTTTTAAGCATGGCTTACCATGGTAGTTGGATGAGTTGAGGAGCTATTTCTCTGATTACTATAACAAGATGTCATAGTAATGTCATTACTAGATGTCTATTACTAGATGTCTATTACTAGATGTCTCATACTAGATGTTTAATACTAGATGTCTAATAGTAGATGTCTATTACTAGATGTCTCATACTAGATGTCTATTACTAGATGTCTATTACTAGATGTCTCATACTAGATGTCTAATACTAGATGTCTATTACTAGATGTCTAATACTAATTGTCTATTACTAGATGCCTAATACTAGATGTCTATTACTAAATGTCTATTACTAGATGTCTATTACTAGATGCCTAATACTAGATGTCTATTACCGGATGTCGAATTCTAGATGTCTCATACTAGATGTTTAATACTAGATGTCTAATACTAGATGTTTATTACTAGATGTCTAATACTAGATGTCGATTAGTAGATGTCTATTACTAGATGTCTATTACTAGATGCCTATTACTAGATGCCTAATACTAGATGTCTATTACTAGTTGTCTAATACTAGATGTCTATTACTAGATGTATAATAATAGATGTCTATTACAAGATGTCTAATACTAGATGTCTAATACTAGATGTCTATTACTAGATGTCTACTACTAGATGTCTATTACTAGATGTCTAATACTAGATGTCTATTACTAAATGTCTATTACTAGATGTCTATTAATAGATGCCTAATACTAGATGTCTATTACCGGATGTCGAATACTAGATGTCTCATACTAGATGTTTAATACTAGATGTCTAATACTAGATGTTTATTACTAGATGTCTAATACTAGATGTCTAATACTAGATGTCTAATGCTAGATGTCTAATACTAGATGTCTATTACTGGATGTCTAATACTAGATGTATATTACTAGTTGTCTAATACTAGATGTCTATTACTAGATGTATAATAATAGATGTCTATTACAAGATGTCTAATACTAGATGTCTAATACTAGATGTCTATTACTAGATGTTTATCACTAGATGTCTAATACTAGATGTCTAATACTAGATGTCTAATACTAGATGTCTATTACTAGATGTCTAATACTAGATGTCTATTACTAGATGTCTAATACTAAATGTCTAATACTAGATGTCTATTACTAGATGTCTATTACTAAATGTCTATTACTAGATGTCTATTTCAATCAGTCAGGTTCATCAAATCACACTTAAAATGTGGGAAATGTGAGTAATCTGTGACACTTGTTCTATGTTATGAATAACATTTTAATATCTTGTAAAAGGGGAAGTAGAAGTAAATGTGATATTATTCTAATATCATTCTATAAATATGATAAGCAGTTCATTTCAAGCGGGATTTTACAGTAATTTCAATTACGGACATAAATACTTGCAAGTCAAATAAAAAATTGACAGTTTTGAATAATAACGGTTTTGCTTTCTGTTACCACACAATAAGTTGATTTAGTCTCTGACATGTGTTGGACATTTTATGGATTACATACCTTGATGCTATAGGATACAAATAGAGTCATTCATTTCTTTTATATAAACCCACATACACAAAAACTCTATTATTGATCAATATCCAAGGTGGTAACAATGTTATTTGACTCCTTTTGGTCTCAGCTCTTAGTGTGCTGTACACAACAGAAGAAAATGGCTGATATCGATTTGATTAGGGACAGCAAATGTGAATATTATGGCGCCTTACAGTGCCTCGCGTTGCGTGTTTGCAACTCGAGTTGATCAACTCGAGTTGCACAACTCGAGTTGTGAACGCGCAACACGACCTTTCAAAAGTAAGGTGCAATATATTGGTTTTACGGTAGCATAACCGTAGATATGGTTATATTAACGATGGTACATCAAGAGGCACCCGTTAGCTAATAGAAATTAAACTATGTGTGTACTGTAAGACTAGAACTAATAGCGAATTATTAGAATTATACTGTGCCGAGTTTGCAACTCGAGTTGTACAACTCGAGTTGCAGAACTCGAGTTGTACAACTCGAGTTTGTAAATATAACTCGAGTTGTACAACTCGAGTTGCACAACTCGAGTTCATCAAAACCCAAGCCGAGTTCTTTCAACAGCAACTCGAGTTCAACAACTCGGCTTGAGAACATCTCATCATTTTATTTTCTCTAGCAATATTTTCTATATACAGAATTTATTTTGGTGCATCATTAAACGCCGTTAAAATAATTTCTATGTTCATTTTGGTGTTCATTCAGTTTCTTGTCAGATTCTAGAGAGATGACTCTTTTTTTATTTGAAAAAGAAGTTGCCCGGCTGGCTGCGAATTTCTTTTTCCCAAACAGGTTTACATACGGCAGTAAAATTTTGGCTCATGATTGGCTTTAGTAATTGAGTTTTAGTAACCAAAACTTACATCATTACATTAGAAATCAATAGTTATAATTAGAAAGCGACACAAAATTCTAAATAACGTAGCAAAACTGATGTTATCATTCAAAA